>NC_072014.1:2302545-2571483 GCF_027791375.1 Indicator indicator | reverse complement strand
CCTGGTTGCCACAGCAACAGCGCCTGCAGGCCACCCACCAGCACCATGGCAACAGCCGGGACAAAGAGGGGAGTGCCCAGCGCTGGGACGGGATGGCAGACACGGGGCAGAGGGGACAGGGCTGCCCAGAGCCCACCCGGGCCCACAGGAGAGCTGCCTGTGGACCCCCTGCTCCAGCTCACCCAGGACAGACTCAGACTCTTTGAAACAGCCTCTCCCAAGCCTTCCTGTAGGTCCCCTTTAGATATTGAAATGCAGCTCCAAGGTCTCCCTGGAGGCTTCTCCAGGCCTGTTCACAGCAGAGCTGCTCCAGCCCCCTGATTGGTTTTTGTGCCCTCCTCTGGACCCTCTCCAGCAGGTCCAGGTCCTTCCTGTGTTGTAGTCTGCATAGGTGGACACAGCAGTGCAGGTGAGGTCTCCCCAGAGCAGAGCAGAGCAGAGAGGCAGGATCCCCTCTCTCCCTCTCTGGCCACGCTGCCTTGGATGCAGCCCAGGCTGCCATTGGCCTTCTGGGCTGCAAGTGCCCGTTGCTGGCTCCTGTCCAGTTTCTCATCCACCAGCACCCCACGGCTGCAGGCTGCTCCCAGGTTTCCCAGGGAGCTTGTGGATGCCTCTTCCCTGGGGGTGTTCAAGGCCAGGTTGGATGAGGCTTCGAGCGGCTGAGTCCTGCCCATGGTGGGAAGGTTGATCTCTGAGGTCCCTTCCAAACTGAGCCATTCTGTGATGTTTAATCACAACTTGCCCCATGAAGTAGTCTTGATTTTCAAGCATCTTAAACAGGGAAGAGCATGTACCTAGAAACTTGAAAGATGCATACCCACAGTGACTCCAATACCCCATGCTCTGATAAAACTGCTACTGGCAGCTAAAGATCATTTTTGTTTCATCAGAAACCTGACTCGGTGAAACTGATCAACTGATCAAACTGATAAAGACCCTACAGGTCCCCACTCTCCCTTTTTTGGGGAAGGGTGGGGGGGGGGGGGTGGTGGGGAAAGGGTTGGTTTCCCCTCCCCAAACCTACCTCCATAATGTGTGTTTGTTTGGAAAAGGGGTTTTTAAGGGGGGTGGGGGGGTGGGGGTTGGGGGGGGGTCACCCCCCTGTTTTTTTTACCCACCCCCCACACCACCCCCCTCCCCACACTCCGCCCCCCACCCCTTACCTTCTCTGGGAAAGGCCTTTGCAGCCCTGTCTGGATGTGTTCCTGTGTGCCCTGTGCTGGATTCTATGGTCCTGCTCTGGCATAGGGGTTGGACTTGATGGCCTGTGGAGGTCCCTTCCAACCCCTAACATCCTCTCATCCTGTGAACTGAAATGGGTTTGTTGTTGCTAGGAAAAGGCACCTTTCCCCCACATTCCACTGCAAAGGATTTAGGTTAATTTTGTGTCCAGGTCTGGAGCCCTCAGCACAGGAAGGACATGGACCTGATGGAGAGGCTCCAGAGGAGGGCCAGGAAAATGCTCAGGGGGTTGGAGCAGCTCTGCTGTGAGGCCAGGCTGAGGGAGCTGGGGGTGTTCAGCCTGCAGAAGAGAAGGCTGCAGGGAGACCTAAGAGCAAGCTGCCAGGACCTGAAGGGGGCTGCAAGAAGGCTGCAGAGAGACTGTTTGCAAAGGGCTGCAGGGACAGGAGCAGGGACAATGGCTTCAAAGTAGAGCAGAGCAGATTGAGATTGGATGTGAGGAAGAAGTTGTGCAGCATGAGGGTGGTGGAACACTGGAAGAGGTTGCCCAGGGAGGTGGTTGAGGCTCCATGCCTGGAGATCTTGAAGGTGAGGCTGGAGAGGGCTGTGGGCAACCTGATCTAGTTGGGGATGTCCCTGCTGACTGCAGAGGGGTTGGACTGGATGAGCTTTGGAGGTCCCTTCCAACCCAGACCATTCTATGATTCTGTTTATTACTTTACTTGGGCTTTTTTGAGGTCTTTTTGTGGTCTTTTTGTTTGGTTGGTTTTGGTGTTTGTGTTTTTTTTGTTTGGTTGGTTTTGGGTTTGTAGTTTCTTTGTTTGTTTTGAGGTTGTGGGGTTTTTTTGTTTGGTTGGTTTTGTTGGTTTTTTTTTGTTTGTTTGTTTGTTTTTTGTTTTGTTTTGTTTTTTTTTTTCTTCTGACAATCTCATTCTCATTCTTCAAATAACAAGGGAGAATCACCTGCCAGAGAGGGAAAACCACAGGTTATGCTTGGGTGCTGGCAGTATAGCTCAGTGTCAGTTATAAACAAGAGCAGGAAAATTCCAGAGACTTTGGGTAGAAAAAGGGTTAAAAGGTAAATAAAATTAACCATTGGATGCAAAAATAACCAAGTAGCAACTGATTTGTCCACATCATGCCATTGGTTCACTGTCTAGGATAAAGTTTGCTGCCCTGTGCTGTTTTTGATGCTTCTTTCTGAGCTCTCTGCTTTTGCATTACTCCCTTAGCTCTTTCCTGACCTTCTGCCAGAGTATCTTTGTCCCTGAGGTATTGGGAATGAAAAGGAGAGGGAGGGAGGTCCTGAGCAGCCCCCTGGTCTGTCCAGAGGGATGTGGGGATCCCTAAGAGGAGGGTCCTTGTGTTGTTTCTAAATTGTAAACATGTGTAGATATATTTTGAACAAATTCATTGCATTTTATATTCCTAGATGGTGTAGTGGGTTGAAATCACCCACAAAATAAAATTGCCAGACCAGCTCAGTTGGAAAGCCACTGAAGCTCTGTTTAGAAGGAAAACTAATCTCCAGAAAGAGGAAATGTAATGACCATGTACAAAGGTACAATATTTACAGGTATTTACAATTTAGAAACAAAACAAGAACCCCCCCTGGACAAAACCAGAGGGCTGCCAAGAGCTTCCCCTCTCTGCAATCTTCCCCCCACCCTGTACAAGGGAAAAATGAGAGAAAAAAGTACAGAGTATCATAGAATTGTCAGGGTTGGAAGGGACCTCAAGGCTCAGCCAGTTCCAACCCCCTGCCATGGGCAGGGACACCTCACACTCCAGCAGGTTGCTCACAGCCACATCCAGCCTGGCTGCAAAAACCTCCAGGCATGAGGCTTCCACCACCTCCCTGGGCAACCTCTGCCAGTCTCTCACCACCCTCATGGGGAACAACTTCTTCCTAACATCCAATCTGAATCTCCCCATTTCTAGTTTTGCTCCATTCCCCCCAGTCCTATCATTCCCTGACACCTTCAGAAGTCCCTCCCCAGCTTTCCTGTAGCCCCTTCAGATCCTGGAAGGCCACAAGAAGGTTACCTCAGAGCCTTCTCTTCTCCAGACTGCACAACCCCAACTCTCTCAGGCTGTCTCCAGAGCAGAACAGCTCCAGCCCTCTGCTCATCCTCATGGCCCTTCTCTGGACACCTTCCAGCACCTCCAGATCCTTCCTGGAACAGAGGCTCCAGAACTGGACCCAGAGCTCCAGGTGTGGTCTGAGCAGAGTGGAGCAGAGGGGGAGAATCCCCTCCCTGGCCCTGCTGGCCACACTTCTCTTGCTGCAGCCCAGGCTCTGCTTGGCTCTCTGGGCTGCAAGTGCTCACTGCTGGCTCCTGCTGAGCTTCTCCTCCCCCAGCACCCCCAAGTCCCTCTCCTCAGGGCTGCTCTCCAGCCAGTCACTGCCCAGCCTCTATCAGTGCCTGGGATTGCCCTGACCCAGCTGCAGGACCTTGCACTTGGTCTTGTTGAACCTCATGAGGTTGTCATGGGCTCACCTCTCCAGCCTGTCCAGGTCCCTCTGGATGGATCCCTTCCCTCCAGCCTGTCTGCTGCACCACACAGCTTGGTGCCATCAGCAAACTTGCTGAGGGTGTCCTCAGTGCCACTGTAGCTGTTGGTACTTAGCCACAACAAGAACACAACAAAGGTCAGCAACAGCCAAGGAGAAGCCACCAAGTAGTATCTGCTAGAGCAAAGAGCTGAGAAAGAGAAAGTTAATTTTTCCAGGTAACTTAATGTTAATTATCAGACCAATGGGATTATGAAGACCTCATCCTTGCTTTCCTTTTGCATCCAGTGGGAATTGATTTAAATTCTATCCCTTTCTACTCAATCTGTGGAACATTTCCTAGGCATCAGCCTAAAACTACCACAGCTTGCTCTGTAAATACAGCTTCACTCTGCTTCCATACCTTCTGAGCTAGGCTGTTGACTTATTGTGGGGATAATTCTCCAGTTGGATGGTGATGGGGAGGAATTTCAACCCACCAAACCACAGGACACCATACTACCAGGGACTGCAGTAGCTGGGAGAAACAAGCATGGGAAGTATAGCACTAAAAACTTGCAATAAAATGCAGAGAGATATAATTAAAAAGCCTAGAAGGAGGAAATAGACATGGGGTAAATGACAAATGAAAGATTGTATTAATATAATGATTAATGGTAGAAGCCTCATGCCTGGAGGTTTTTGCAGCCAGGCTGGATGTGGCTGTGAGCAACCTGCTGTAGTGTGAGGTGTCCCTGCCCATGGCAGGGGGGTTGGAACTGGCTGAGCCTTGAGGTCCCTTCCAGCCCTGACAAATATATGATTACTGAGATAGCATTTTTAATTTCTATCCCTCATTAACTGATCTGGTGTCTTTCCCAAAGTATGAAAGCTAAAGAACAGTGCACTTGATTGGTTCTTTTCTGGTATGTTTGGAAGAAAGGTGAGTTCAGTCTCCTTAGCAGAACAACCAAAATCTCAGTGCTGTGCTTCCAGGCTTCTGTGTTGTGTGATTAGGCTCTTACTAAGTGGTAGGAAAAATCTGTGAATGAATTCTTGTGATGATGGTGGTGATCACATTATTAAGTCATTAAAATTCAGGTTTTCAGAAGATCTTCCTTTTTTTTGCTGCTGACGTCTGTTTAGAGGAGAATGAAGGGAAAAAAGAACCTGGGCTTGAATTGAGTTGAATATTCTTTACCAGAGTCATCCTCATCCAGCACCTTTGCTCTGCCTTTCACACTGCCTGTAGCTCCTTTTTTTTTTTTTTTGGTGCTATTTCTTTTGCCATTATTGCAAGGAATTGGTAATGGCACTGGTGGAATCAAGAAGGCTGAGCTGCTGCACATCTCAAATGGAAATGAGGATCTGTCAGTGCTGGCAGAAGCCCTTTTCTCTTCAAATAATCCATTTCCTCACACCCTGTGATTTGCACCTACTTATCAGCAGCATTTTTCTGTCTCTTTTTTCCAAGGGGTTTTTTTATTATAATTCAGATGCATGTTCCCTTCAGTGCTATCTCTAGAGCTTCTTCCAGTTTTTTTTTGACTTGTCAGGCACTGTGTGATTAAACCTATGCTTATTTTGGTCTGAATGGTCTCAGCAAGTCTGTCTGTTAGCCTGCTGCCTTTGAAATTCCTCTGTGTTTCCCAGCCCTGCAAAGATATTGCTCTGTCAATAATGGGAACATAGCTCTCTATGTAGATAAGGAGAGAAATACACATTCATTGCCCACAAAACCACAGTCTCACCTTTATTTACCTTTGCAAGGGAATCATCTCCTCTATAAAGTCCTGTGTAAGGACAGCTGGGGGGGTTGGCTGACAACCCATCAGGTTGTGCTGCCATCCAAGCAGAGCTGCACAGGCTGAGAGCTGGCTGCAGGCAAACCTCCTGGAGTTCAATCAGGACAAGGGCAGCGTCCTGCAGCTGGGGAGGAACAACAGCAGGCACCAGGACAGGTTAGGGAATGTCCTGCTGGAGAGCAGCTCCATGGAGAAAGAGCTTGGAGTGCTGGGACAGCAATGTGCCCTGGGGGCCAAGAGAGCCAAGGGGAGCCTGCGGGGGCAGCAAGAAAAGTGTGGCCAGCAGGGCTAGGGAGGTTCTGCTCCCCCTCTGCTCTGCTCTGCCCTGCTGAGACCACAGCTGCAATCCTGTGTCCAGTTTGGGGCTCCCCAGGTCAAGAGAGACAGAGAGCTGCTGGAGAGAGGCCAAGGGAGAGGCAGGAGGATGCTTAGGGGACTTGAGCATCTGCCCTGGGAAGAGAGACTGAGAGCCCTGGGGCTGTTTAGTGTGGAGAAGAGAAGGCTGAGAGGGATCTGATCAATGTCTCTCAAGAGCTGAGGGCTGGGGGTCAAGTGGAGGGGGCCAAGCTCTTTTGGGTGGTGCACAGCAAGAAGCCAAGGAACAATGGAGACAAACTGGAACAGAGAAGGTTTCAGCTCAACAGGAGGAGAAACTTCTTTGGTGTGAGGGTGCCAGAGCCCTGGAGCAGGCTGCCCAGAGAGGTTGTGGAGTCTCCTCTGGAGACTTCCAAAGCCAAGCTGGATGTGTTCCTCTGTGGCCTGCCCTGGGTGCTGCTGCTCTGGCAGAGGGCTTGGACTGGCTGATCTCTGGAGGTCCCTTCCAGCCTCTAGTGTACTGTGAAAACATTGGCTTCATTACTTTTTTGTGGCTAGACTCCCCTGCAACCATCCTGGGCCTGTGCAAAAGTTTTTAGTGTTTGAATTTGAGTTGCTAAAATTGATATTTGAAACTGGGCTTTGCTGGGGTTTCCCTACAATGCTAGAGGAGGAGAAGGAAAAAAAAAAAACCCAAACCAACCCAAACCTTCCCCATCAGAGATTTTAAATGAAGTAACAAACGCAGCTACTATTTGGGATGAACCTCAGGGCTTTTCATGCAGGGAAAAACAAACAAACAAACAAAAAGACACAAATATTTCATTTGTAAATGCTGATGGCAGATGTGTTGGAATGCATGTATAAAATCCAACTGTTGCTTGCTAGCCACAAGCAATCCAGAGCTGTAAGCTTCCTGTCCTGCGTCGTGATGTGAGACAGAACTGCCGTACGAGAAGCTGATGTGACAGAGGAGGATGAAGAACCTGGCTGGAGGAAGGAAGGAAGGTAGGAAGGTCCTGGAGAGAGGGCACAGGCATGTGTGGAAGTGGTTGCTGAACTCAGGACCAGTAACAGTGAGCAGCTGAAGAGCACAAAGTGAGAGGATTAATGTGTGCAGTTCTGGGCCCCTCCATTCAAGAGATGTTGAGATGTTGGAAGGTGTCCAGAGAAGGGCAGCAAGGCTGGGGAGGGGTCTGGAGCAGAAGGCTGAGGAAGAATCTGAAGCACAAACCCTGTGAGGAGAGGCTGAGGGAGCTGGGGGTGCTTACCCTGCAGAAGAGGAGGCTCAGGGGAGACCTTCTTGCTCTCTACATCTCCCTGAAGGGAGGTTGTAGTCAGGTGGGGGTTGGTCTCTTCTCCCAGGCAAGCAGGGCCAGAAGGAGAGGACACAGTCTCCATCTGCACCAGGGGAAGTTTGGGCTGGAGGTGAGGAAGAAATTCTTCCCAGACAGAGAGCTTGGCCATTGGGATGTGCTGCCCAGGGAGGTGGTGGAGTCACCATCCCTGGAGGTGTTTCAAAGCAGCCTGGATGAGGCACTCAGTGCCATGGGTGAGTTGATTGGATGGGGTTGGGTGAGAGGTTGGACTGGATGATCTCTGAGGTCTTTTCCAACCTGGTTGATTTTGTGACTTTGTGCTCAACCTCCCTTCTCATAAGGGACCTTGAGACCAAAGGAACCTAAATGGTGAAGTGGTGGTGCAGGGAGCAGGTTTGACTGTGGAAAGTAAGTAGGGTCAAAAGGTCTGATCTCAGTGTCTCTTCAAGTAAAGCCCAATACCAAGATGCATTAGAGGGGTTGATATTTATGTAGTCATAGTCATGACAGTTAATTCTCTTCCATCTCATTGCATAATTTCCTTTGGCAGACTTAATTCTGCTTTAATCTGAAATAACTGTGGAAATTTTGCTGCTTTTATTTTTTTTCCTGGGTTTTTTTTTTTTTTATTTTAGCAAAATGGAAGTTAATAATTTGTTTGCATGAATATATTTGGCTTTTAGGGTAATTGCTGCATGGAAAACAACCAACCAAAAAAGATCTGTACATGCACTGTGCACTTCAGCCAGCTTGTGTTGTTGCTTTACAGTTTGTATTGTGATTCAAGGAACATAGCATCTCCCAGGAAGTTCTTTGAAAGCTTCAGGAGGATAAAAATAGCAAGTAAAAAGCTTTCCAAGAGCTTCTGTGCGTGTTCCCTCCTTAGGGTCTTGCTTGTGCCTTGTAGTTGAGGTGTTCCCTGAAGTTCATGATTCAGTTAGTTGAGTCTCATGGGAGCCTTTATGTGCAGCTTGCATTCCTGAGCTGTATTTATTGAGTCATAGAATGGGCTGGGTTGGAAGGGACCTCCAAAGCTCATCCCGTCTGACTTTCCTGCAGTCAGCAGGGACATCCCCAACTAGATCAGGTTGCTTTCTCCAGCCTCTCCTTGAATATCTCCAGGGATGGAGCCTCAACCACCTCCCTGGGCAACCTGTGCCAGTGTTCCACCACCCTCATGCTGCACAACTTCTTCCTCACATCCAATCTCAATCTCCTCCTCTTTAATTTCCAACCATTGCCCCTTGTCCTGTCTTTACAGACCTTTGCATCCAGTCCCTCTGCAGCCTTCTTGCAGCCCCCTTCAGTTACTGGAAGGCTGCTCTTATGTCTCTCCAGAGCCTTCTCTTCTCCAAGCCTTAACCTGCAAATGTGTTGGACCAGAGGATCTCAAGAGGTCACTTTCAGCCCTCTGAGATGCTGTAAAGCAAAGAGACTAATTCTGAATTCATCCCATTTAAACTTTGCTTCTGAACAACCATGGAGCAGTGTAATAGAAAGGCTGAAGGCTGGAAAAGTCATCTGGAGGAGCACTGCAACAAATTTTCTTGCTCTAGAGCAACATTTGGCACAGTTTCAAGATCAGTGGGGATAAAAGACAGCAGGGGTAAGAGACAGCACAGTGTCATTTCCTCTTCATTAATCTCAGAGACCTGTGGGAGGGTGTTTCCTGCTATTTAAAAGACTGTCTAGAGACCATGCTGAAAGTCAGGGAGAAAGATCTCTGCAAGTCTTTCTACTCAAGAGGCTCTAGCTTTGGTATTGTGTATGAAATACTAAACCCTTTGGCCAGGTAGTGATTTTTTTTTTTTCCTCCACTGATCTATCAGGTAGATGCAAGAGCAAAGAGTGATTTAAGGAAATAAATACATAAGCTGGTGTCACCTATTTTTGACCTTACAAGATTGATTTGGGGGTTGTTTGGGTTTTTTTTTGTATGTATGTAGAGAGTCTCTGTTGTTTCATGGGTTATAAATTACAGTCTTGCAGGATTTTGTGTTTGGTTGCTCACCCTTTTTGCTTTCTGCCTCTAGATTAGCCTTGCAAGGTAATGATCTCTACTCAAAATCCTTTCTGGATCTCACAGAAAATCTGGAATGTGTTTCAAGATTGGCACCTTAAGCTTCATTTCATTTTCAAAGCTTTGCTGGGTAGATTTCAGACCTTGATGGAGTTAAGAGTACCAGAATCATAGAGTTGTCAGGGTTGGAAGAGACCTCAAGGCTCATCCAGTTCCAACTGGGCAACCTCTGCCAGTTTCTAACCACCCTCATGGGGAACAACTTCTTCCTAACATCCAATCTGAATCTCCCCATTTCTAGTTTTGT
The DNA here is from genome assembly GCF_027791375.1 of Indicator indicator. Classification (NCBI taxonomy): domain Eukaryota; kingdom Metazoa; phylum Chordata; class Aves; order Piciformes; family Indicatoridae; genus Indicator; species Indicator indicator. The sequence goes on along the minus strand of NC_072014.1, from coordinate 2,562,041 downwards.
TCCATTCCCCCCAGTCCTATCACTCCCTGACACCTGAAAAAGTCCCTCCCCAGCTTTTCTGTAGCCCCCTTCAGACACTGGAAGGCCACAAGAAGGTCTCCTGGGAGCCTTCTCCTCTCCAGACTGCACAACCCCAACTCTCTCAGGCTGTCTCCAGAGCAGAGCAGCTCCAGCCCTCTGCTCATCCTCATGGCCCTTCTCTGGACACCTTCCAGCACCTCCAGATCCTTCCTGGAACAGAGGCTCCAGAACTGGACCCAGAGCTCCAGGTGTGGTCTGAGCAGAGTGGAGCAGAGGGGGAGAATCCCCTCCCTGGCCCTGCTGGCCACACTTCTCTTGCTGCAGCCCAGGCTCTGCTTGGCTCTCTGGGCTGCAAGTGCTCACTGCTGGCTCCTGCTGAGCTTCTCCTCCCCCAGCACCCCCAAGGCCTTTTCTTCAGGGCTGCTTTCAAGGTATGAAAAGGTATGAAAGCCTTACCCCTTCCACTTGGCAGAGCAGGAGGGCATAACACAGAGACTGTTCTGATCATGAAGCATAGAACTGAATTTGTTCACACAATTACTCAGCTGCTTTTCCCACCTCTCCTTCATTCCAGCTAATGAGCTTGTAGCTACCCTGAGCTATAGAAAGCTTTAGCACAGAGGTTAAACAGTTCTCCTGTGCACTCTGCATGTCTGAATTTGGTTTTCAACTTGGCTGAAATCATTATCATAGGGAGGGAATTTTTTTTTCAAGACTTAACACGTTGTTAAAGCTTGAAAAGGATGTGTAAGGTGATCTAGCCACACCTTACACCTATCTCCCTACAGGGCTGGTAGAGGGAAATTCCTGCTCTGGAGTGTGTCACATCCACACGAAATAGCACAGAATGGGCTGGGTTGGAAGGCAGCTGAAAGTTCATCTGCCATGGACACTTTGCATGAGATCAGGTTGCTGAAAGCCCAATCCAGACTGGCCTTGAATACTTCCAGAGACAGAGCATCCACAGCCTTGCTGGGCAACCTCTTCCATCCTCTCTTCTTCTTTACACAGGTCAGAGGATCAGGGGATGTTGGGGGTTGGAAGGGATCTCTGGAGATCTCTGAGCCCAACCCTCCTGCCAGAGCATAGAATCCAGCACAGGTCACACAGGAATGCAACCAGATGGGGCTGGAAAGGCTCCAGAGGAGACTACACAACCTCTCTGGGCAGCCTGTTCCAGTGCTCTATCACCCTCACAGTCAAGAAGTTCCTCCTCATGTTGAGGTGGAACCTCCTGTGCTGGAGTTTCCATCCATTGCCCCTTGTCCTATCCCAGGGCACAACTGAGCAGAGCCTGTCCCTTCCTTCCTGACCCCCAGCCCTCAGCTATTGATAGACATTGATCAGATCCCTCTCAGCCTTCTCCTCTCCACACTAAACACCCCCAGGGCTCTCAGCCTCTCCTCCCCAGGCAGTGCTCCAGTCCCTTCAGCATCCTTGCAGCCCTCCCTTGGACTCTCTCCAGCAGATCCCTGTCCCTCCTGAACTGGGGAGCCCAGACCTGGATGCAATATTGCAGGTGAGGTCTCAGCAGGGCAGAGGAGAGGGGGAGGAGAACCTCCCTGGCTCTGCTGGACACACTCCTCTGAATGCCCCCCAGGACCCCATTGGCCTCTTGGCCACCAGGGCACATTGCTGACCCATGCAGAACTTGTTGTCCACCAGCACTCCCAGCTCCTTCTCCTTGGGGCTGCTCTCCAGCAGATCCCCTCCCAACCTGTCCTGCTGCAGTTTCTTCTTCCTTCCCAGCTGCAGGACTCTGCACTTCTCCTTGTTGACCCTCATCAGGTTTCTCTCTGTCCAGGTCTCACTGAATGGCTGCACAAGTGATCATCTTCTTTCAGTTTGAAACCATTCCCCCTTGTCCTACCACTACACTCCTTGGGACACACTGAGGAGAGGATTATTCAGAACCATCTGTAGCTGAGTCCTGGCAGCTGAGAGCAATGCCTCAGTTTGCCTCTCAGATGCTGTCTTTGTGCTTAGTTTGTCATCCTTAAAGTATTCCCTTTGTGTGCTTCAAGTCTACTCCACTGGGAAAATGAAAGCATGGTGATAATCAGGGGGAGCCTCTTTAAAAAGAAGAAGAAAAAAGAAAACCCTCATTAGGTACTGGGATGGACTGCCCAGGGAGGTGGTGGTGTCACCATCCCTGGAAGTCTGTAAGAAAAGCTTGGAGGTGAAGTATTTTTGCCAGGCTGTTTGATCACTCTTCTGCTCTGGGAAAAAAAGAATCTTCTGAGATAAAAATCACAGAATAACCCAGGTTGGAAAAGACCTCAGGGATCATCAAGTCCAACCTATCACCTAATATCTAACACCTCCTGACAACTAAACCCTGGCTCCAAGAGCCACATCCAAGCTTTTGTTGAACACTTCCAGGGATGGTGACTCCACCACCTCCCTGGGCAGCACATCCCAGTGGCCGATTACTCTTTCTGGGAAGAATTTCTTCCTCACCTCCAGCCTAAACTTCCCCTGATGCAGCTTGAGACTGTGTCCTCTCCTTCTGTCCCTGCTTGCCTGGGAGAAGAGCCCAACCCCCACCTGGCTACAACCTCCATTCAGGCAGTTGTAGAGAGCAATGAGGTCTCCCCTGAGCCTCCTCTTCTCCAGGCTGAACACCCCCAGCTCCCTCAGCCTCTCCTCACAGGGCTGTGCTCCAGACCCCTCCCCAGCCTTCTGCTCCAGACCCCTCCCCAGCCTTGCTGCCCTTCTCTGGACACCTTCCAGTGTTGCAGGATTTTGTGTTTGGTTGCTCAACCTTTTACTTCCACCTTCACTGTCTCTAGATTAGCCTTGCTAAGTAATGATCTCTACTCAAAATTCTTCTTAGATCCCTCAGAAAATCTGGAATGTGTTTCAAGAATGACATCTTAAGCTTCATTTCATTTTCAAACCTTTGCTAGAAAGATTTCAGAGTGTGATGGAGCTAAGAATATCAGAATCAGAGAATTGTCAGGGTTGGAAGGGACCTCAAGGCTCAGCCAGTTCCAACCCCCTGCCATGGGCAGGGACACCTCACACTCCAGCAGGTTGCTCACAGCCACATCCAGCCTGGCTGCAAAAACCTCCAGGCATGAGGCTTCCACCACCTCCCTGGGCAACCTCTGCCAGTCTCTCACCACCCTCATGGGGAACAACTTCTTCCTAACATCCAATCTCAATCTCCCCATTTCTACTTTTGCTCCATCCCCCCAGTCCTGTCACTCCCTGACACCCTCAAAAGTCCCTCCCCAGCTTTCTTGGAGCCCCCTTCAGATCCTGGAAGGCCACAAGAAGGTCTCCTGGGAGCCTTCTCCTCTCCAGACTGCACAACCCCAACTCTCTCAGGCTGTCTCCAGAGCAGAGCAGCTCCAGCCCTCTGCTCATCCTCATGGCCCTTCTCTGGACACCTTCCAGCACCTCCAGATCCTTCCTGGAACAGAGGCTCCAGAACTGGACCCAGAGCTCCAGGTGTGATCTGAGCAGAGTGGAGCAGAGGGGGAGAATCCCCTCCCTGGCCCTGCTGGCCACACTTCTCTTGCTGCAGCCCAGGCTCTGCTTGGCTCTCTGGGCTGCAAGTGCTCACTGCTGGCTCCTCTTGAGCTTCTCCTCCCCCAGCACCCCCAAGGCCTTTTCTTCAGGACTGCTCTCAAGCCAGTCCCTGCCCAGCCTGGATTTGTGCTTGGGATTGCCCTGACCCAGCTCCAGGACCTTGCACTTGGTTCCTAGCTCGTTTTTTTTCTTCCCCTCTTTTTTTTTTTTTTTTTCCCCCCCTTTCTGTCCCAAACACAGCTGCATTAATCTGACAGCTGATTTTTGGTTGTTTTGGGTTTATCTTTCAAGGTCAGGAGCTCCTGGCTAGCAATTGATGAGCCATTACCCGTGGCTGCTCTCTCTTTGATGGGGCTGTGTTAATAATATCCAAGCAGAACAGCCCATTAAAAACTCCATTTCAGGACATTAAAACAGACTGGGCCATTTAATCAGGTTAGAGAAGTCCTATCACTGGCTGGAGGCTGAGTGTTGCTCAGCCCACTGAGGACCCACAGCATGAGGGATACAAAGAAAAATGACAATGGCATCAGTTCAGGTGTCACTGGGATGAGTTCTGGTTTCACCTGGAGCTTTGTCTGCAGTTCTGGAGCCTTTATTACAGGAAGGATCTGGAGGTGCTGGAAGGTGTCCAGAGAAGGGCCATGAGGATGAGCAGAGGGCTGGAGCTGCTCTGCTCTGGAGACAGCCTGAGAGAGTTGGGGTTGTGCAGTGTGGAGAAGAGAAAGCTCCCAGGAGACCTTCTTGTGGCCTTCCAGGATCTGAAGGGGGCTACAGGAAAGCTGGGGAAGGACTTTTGAGGGTGTCAGGGAGTGATAGGACTGGGGGGGAATGGAGCAAAACTAGAAGTGGGGAGATTGAGATTGGCTGTTAGGAAGAAGTTGTTCCCCATGAGGGTGGTGAGAGACTGGCAGAGGTTGCCCAGGGAGGTGGTGGAAGCCTCATGCCTGGAGGTTTTTGCAGCCAGGCTGGATGTGGCTGTGAGCAACCTGCTGTAGTGTGAGGTGTCCCTGCCCATGGCAGGGGGTTGGAACTGGCTGAGCCTTGAGCTCCCTTCCAACCCTGACAATCCTCTGTTTCTATGATTACTTACATGCAAAATATTCAGAATGTTTTAAGAGATGCTTAACTGATTTCACTGTTAGGAAAGAATTTGTGACTCTTGGAGATGCTTTGTCCTTTTGTGTTGAAATATGTTCAGAGTGTCCTCAGAAAGGCAATTCCTCCTGTTTTCATTATTTTTCTGATGAAAAGTCAGATCCTTTCACTCCATTCTGGTATTGCCCAGTAGGAACCTCTAAGCTGAGCATTACTTCATAACTTACCTTTTAATAGGTGTGGTGGGGGTGGTGTTTTTATTTTGTTGGTTTTTTTCCTTCTCCAAAAAAAGAGGGAGAGAAGTAGCCTGGGGAGGGTTCCTTTACCTAGAATAAGCTCAATGTCACTTTGTCCTGGAGACTTTGCCCATGTGTGCAGTCCTTGAGGGTTTGTTCTCCAATTCTGACAGAGGCTGGCTGGCCAAAGGGTGAATAATGCTCCTGCCTGCCAAGATGTGGGCTGCTTCTCCCCCAGCCCACAGCACTTCTCTTCTGAAACTGCAGCCAGCTTGGCACCCAGGGGAGCATTTGATAGGAGGCAGTTCTCCAATGCTGGCTTTTGGATGATGAAAACCTCTTAAGTTAGCTGGCTGAGCTAGCGTGAAGAAGGGAGGTCCTCTGACTAGGTTATGCAAGTGGAAAGCCTTCAGTGAAGGTGAAAGCTTTCCTGAAGAGTTAAATGCTTGCAGTGGTGCTAAGGAAGCAGAAAGAAGAGCAAAGGTCTGAATTTAAAGGCTTCCCCTGCTTCCAGTTTAAGTCCTGCTCATCACAACTTTCTCTTCACAGAATCACAGAAGAATTCAAACTGGCAAAGCCCCTCAGGATCTCCAAGTCCAAGCCAGAACCCTACTCTACAAGGCTCACCCCTAAGCCAGACCCCAAGCACCACAGCCAAACCACCTTCAAACACAGCCAGGCTTGGCACTGTAAATAATTGGGCAGAATTGTTCTTCAAAGTGTTGAGAAGAGTAATGACATCTTCAATGGTAACAGGGAGTGAAGCTCAGGGAGTAAATGGTACATTATATCATGCCTCACCCTCAAGTGTTGTGCCCAGTTCTGGGCACCTGAATTCAAGAGAGATGTGGAGGTGCTGGAGGGAGTGCAGAGGAGGGCAAGGAAGCTGGGAAGGGCCTGGAGAAGAAATGTGATGAAGAGCAAGTGAAGGAGCTGGGGATGGGTAGTGTGAAGCAGAGGAGGCTGAGGGGAGACCTCCTGGCTCTCTGCAGCTCCCTGAAAGGAGGTTGTGCAGAGGTTGTGCTGCTCTCTTCTCACAGCTCATTAGCCAGAGAAGAAGAGGGAAGAGCCTCAAGCTGCAGCAGGGCAGGGTCAGACTGGACAGGAGGAAGCTTTTTTTCCCAGCTGTCCCAGTTAAAGAGCATCTTAGGAAAACATGAAGAAAGGAAGAAGAACCTTAGAATCATAGTTTCACCCAGGGTTGGAAAGGACCACAAGGCTCATCTAGCTCCAAACACCTCACAGCTTTGATTTCAGCACCTTTTTCAAGACGTTTTCCTATATAGATATATTTTTTTCTTATTATATCACATAAAACATAAAAAGAGAAAGTCAGGAGATTCTAAAAGGCTTTTTATTGAAGCCGCAGAGCTCCAAATAATTGTGTTTAGCATCAATATAATTAAAGCTTGGAGCTCTTTGGCAAGCAAAAAACCTGGCTTCAGTGAGCACTTCAGGCGAAACTGTTTTACTTGGAAGTACTGGATGTGCTAACTCCAGGATCTGACGCCTTCCAGGGGAAGAAATGTGTGGAGAGATTCCTTGCTAAGTGTCAGGAGATGTTTGTGCACAGTTTTTGTTGAAGAATCTTTCTACTAAGTAGTGACTGAGAGTCTCACAAAATGCCAACTTTCTTCCAGGAGGACGGAAGTCCCGCAGGGGTTGGGTGAGCAGTGCTCACTCACCACTGGCAGAAAGGGCCCTGGGGATGCTGATGGCCAAGCAGCTGAAGAGGAGCCAGCAGTGTGCCCAGGTGGCCAAGAAAGCCAAAGGCATCCTGGCTGGGATTAGAAATGCTGTGTCCAGCAGGAGCAGGAGGGGATTGTCCCCTGGGACTCAGCTCTGGGGAGGTCACACCTGGAGTGTGGTGTCCAGTTTGGGGCACCTGAATCCAAGAGAGATGTGGAGGTGCTGGAGGGAGTGCAGAGGAGGGCAAGGAAGCTGGGAAGGGCCTGGAGAAGAAATGTGATGAAGAGCAAGTGAAGGAGCTGGGGATGGGTAGTGTGAAGCAGAGGAGGCTGAGGGGAGACCTCCTGGCTCTCTGCAGCTCCCTGAAAGGAGGTTGTGCAGAGGTTGTGCTGCTCTCTTCTCACAGCTCATTAGCCAGAGAAGAAGAGGGAACAGCCTCAAGCTGCAGCAGGGCAGGGTCAGACTGGACAGGAGGAAGAATTTTTTCTCCTCAAGAGTGGTCAGGGATTGGAATGTGCTGGGCAGGGAGGTGGTGGAGTCCCCAAGCCTGGCTGTGTTTGAAGGTGGTTTGGCTGTGGTGCTTGGGGCTGTGGTTTAGGGGTGAGCCTAAGTAGGGTTGTGGGTTGGACTTGGTAATCCTGAGGGACTTTTCCAACCTGAATGGTTCTCTGACTCTATGCTTTTATTGATTTTTAATAATTTTTTTTTTAACATGTTTTTATTGCAAGCCAACCACTGACCCCTAGAAATGTATCACTCTTCTTTCCACCTCCTACTTTTAAATAGTGACTGTTAATCTTTTGGTAATTATATAAAACAAAAGCTAAGCATGGACTGAAATGTTTATGATTCATTTTCTCTCACCATAAATTGACTTCTAATTTTTTTTTTTTCTTTTGCAGTATGTGGTAAGCATTGCTAGAAGAAACTACTCAGCTCTTTCATATAGCCCATCAAATATTGCTGTGCTCCTGGTGTAAACGAGTAGTAATGCTGCTAAGAGCAGCAATCTCTCTGCATCACTCATTTTAAAGCCCTGAGATCTTTTGGGTTTTTTTTTGGTACATCCTTGGTCTAATCTCTCTGCTCTTTCTGTGCAACGAATACCTTAAGATAGCATTGAAGTGTTTTTTAAATAGAATCACAGAATGGTCTGGGTTGGAAGGGACCTCCAAAGCTCATCCAATCCAAGCCCCTCTGCAGTCAGCAGGGACATCCCCAACTAGATCAGGTTGCCCACAGCCCTCTCCAGCCTCACCTTGAAGATCTCCAGGCATGGAGCCTCAACCACCTCCCTGAGCAACCTCTTCCAGTGTTCCACCACCCTCATGCTGCACAACTTCTTCCTCACATCCAATCTCAATCTGCTCTGCTCTACTTTGAAGCCATTGTCCCTGCTCCTGTCCCTGCAGCCCTTTGCAAACAGTCTCTCTGCAGCCTTCTTGCAGCCCCCTTCAGGTCCTGGCAGGTTGCTCTTAGGTCTCCCTGCAGCCTTCTCTTCTCCAGGCTGAACACCCCCAGCTCCCTCAGCCTGGCCTCACAGCAGAGCTGCTCCAACCCCCTGAGCATTTTCCTGGCCCTCCTCTGGAGCCTCTCCATCAGGTCCATGTCCTTCCTGTGCTGAGGGCTCCAGAGCTGCACACAGCACTGCAGGTGAGGTCTCAGCAGAGCAGAGCAAAGTGGCAGAATCACCTCTCTGGCTCTGCTGGCAATGCTGCTTTGGATGCAGCCCAGGCTGCCCTTGGCCTTCTGTGCTGCAAGCTCACCCTGCCTGCTCCTGGCCAGCTTCTCATCCCCCAGCACCCCCAAGGCCTTTTCCTCAGGGCTGCTTTCTCTCCCCTCCTCCCCCAGCCTGGATTGACAGTGAGGATTGTTCCAGCCCAGGTGCAGAACCCTGCACTTGCTCTTGTTGAACCTCATGAGGTTCCCCTGGGCACCACCTCTGCAGCCTGTCCAGGTCCCTCTGGATGCCATCCTGTCCCTCTGGGGTATGCACAGCACCACTCAGCTTGGTGCCATCTGCACACTGCTGATGGTGCCTGGATCTCACTCTCTATAGGACTGATAGAAATATTAACCAGAGCCCTGTGGGACACCACCCTGAGGGTCACAGGAGTGTAAGACTCTGGTTTTCCTTCCATGCTTTCTTGCCTCTTGATGATGTACTCAGACTCAATATCTAAACAGAGCTTGGAGTCTGGCTCAGGGCTGGAAGCTTTGTGATGTCCTAAAAATCACATCCAGTGCTGGCTGGCTCCCACCCTCATTTTGTAGTAGCAAACTGTTTCTTGGTTTAGGTGGTGAGGACAATCCCTGCCATGGCACTTGCAGCTGGCAAGAATCTGCCAGTAACACTTCTCCTAAAGGACCAGCACAGCATCTGAAGGGAGCCTGCTGAAGGTGCTGGGTGGGCAGTGAGTAGAGGGAAATGCCTCACCTCTGAGTGCATTTAGGCACTCATGCAGCACAAATAAAGCTGCCAGCAGCAGCGAGTTACAGCTTGCCATGTGCTTAGTGTGTAAGCAGTAAGGGATCTCCTTGGGCTCCTGCTTGCAAATGTGAGATGTGCTCTGTGTGAGCTCAGAAGCTCGTTGCTCTCCTGCTCTTTCTGCAGGTTTTAGTCTGTTCTGGCAGTCCTAGACAGGGGTTTTATTCCTCATAGCACAGGATCACAGAGTTAAGCTGGGCTGGTGACAGAAGCCATCAGAAGTTTAACTCCTTGCATGTTTTCTAGCAGCTTGGGAGTGTCCTGGAAATGCAGCCCTTGGGTTTTATCCATTAAAACTAAGGAGGCTGCTGTGCAGAGCATGTGGTTAAGCATCTCCACAGGAGTGCTTGTGGCCTTGTGGGTATTTGCAGCTTCATAGAATCAGGTAAGGTTTAGGGTTGGAAGGGACCTCAAGGGTCAGCCAGTTCCAGCCCCCCTGTCATGACCAGGGACACCTCACACTACAGCAGGTTGCTCACAGCCACATCCAGCCTGGCTGCAAAAACCTCCAGGCAGGAGGCTTCCACCACCTCCCTGGGCAACCTCTGCCAGTCTCTCACCACCCTCATGGGGAACAACTTCTTCCTCACATCCAATCTCAATCTCCCCATTTCTAGTTTTGCTCCATCCCCCCCAGTCCTATCACTCCCTCACACCCTCAAAAGTCCCTCCCCAGCTTTCTTGGAGCCCCCTTCAGATCCTGGAAGGCCACAAGAAGGTCTTCTGGGAGCCTTCTCCTCTCCAGACTGCACAACCCCAACTCTCTCAGGCTGTCTCCAGAGCAGAGCAGCTCCAGCCCTCTGCTCATCCTCGTGGCCCTTCTCTGGACACCTTCCAGCACCTCCAGATCCTTCCTGGAACAGAGGCTCCAGAACTGGACACAGAGCTCCAGGTGGGGTCTGGAGCAGAGGAAGAGAATCCCCTACTCATCTTCATACATGGGATGGCCAAGGAGAAGGCTTTTCCTCCTGGGCTGTTTCCCTTCTAGGAAAGATCTGCCAAGTTTTCCTGATTTCAGTGTAGCTGTTTTGCCATCCTGGGGTGAGATTTAGAGTGCTTTCTTCCTCACCCTGCCCCCCACATTCAGGTATATGTGGATACCAATCCTACCTGTTTACAAGCAGGCATAAATCCTACCCCAGGCATAAAAATCAAATCATTGCATCAGCCTGGTAACATCTTGCATGGGGTGGCAGCATGCCAGGTTGTGGTGTTGATGAATATATTTCTTGATGATTTTTACATTTACAACTGCAATTAGGGGAAAAAACAATTCTCAGCTGCTTGTAAAAAAAAAAAAAACAAACAAACTAACAACAACAAGAAAACAACAAAACCAAGAAAAGAAAAAAGAAATAAAAGAAAAATGATTATTGGTGACTGGATCAGCAATAGTGTGGCCAGCAGGAGCAGGAAAGTCATCCTGCCCTGTGCTCAGCACTGGTTAGGGCACACCTTGAGTGCTGTGTCCAGGTCTGGGCTCCTCAGTTGAAGGAAGATGTTGAGATGCTGGAAGGTGTCCAGAGAAGGGCAGCAAGGCTGGGGAGAAGAGGCTAAGGGAGTTGAGCATGGAAAAGAGGAGACTCAGGGGAGACCTTCTTGCTCTCTACAACTGCCTGAAGGGAGGTTGTGGCCAGGTGGGGGTTGGGCTCTTCTGCCAGGCAAGCAGGGACAGAAGGAGAGGACACAGTCTCAAGCTGCACCAGGGGAAGTTTGGGCTGGAGGTGAGGAAGAAATTCTTCCCAGACAGAGAGCTTGGCCATGGGGATGTGCTGCCCAGGGAGGTGGTGGAGTCACCATCCCTGGAAGTGTTTCAAAGCAGCCTGGATGAGGCACTCAGTGCCATGGGTGAGTTGATTGGATGGGGTTGGGTGAGAGGTTGGACTGGATGATCTCTGAGGTCTTTTCCAACCTGGTTGATTCTGTGAAGCCTAAATGCTCCCAAAGGACCACATAATCTGCTGTCAGCTGAAGGGGGGTGGTGAAGCTGGCTGGTAGAAAGACAGTTGTCATTTCATCTGATGTTCTCAGGCTTTTGCAGAAGCAATTATAAGATGCAATTTTTTACTCGCTCACGCAGCCTGCACCTTCACTTCTGCTGATCCAAACATGTGCATTGTAATAACACTCTAAGGGGTTCATAAATCCACTAGGATGTGTCTCCTTTAGTTGTGCAACTCTGCAGTCCAAACTCTATTCAGATTTTTATCTTTTTTTTTTCTTCATTAGCTTTTTATGACAGAATCGCAGAATCCTGGTGGTTGGCAAACACTTCTAAAATCATTCAGTCCAAACATTGAACTAACACAGCCTCACAGGATGTTAGGGGTTGTGAGGGACCTCCAAAGATCATCAAGTCCAACCCCCCTGCCAGAGCAGGACCAGAGAATCCAGCACAGGTCACACAGGAACACATCCAGATTGGGCTGGAAAGGCTCCAGAGCAGGAGACTCCACAACCTCTCTGGGCAGCCTGTTCCAGTGCTCTGTCACCCTCACAGTGAAGAAGTTCCTCCTCATGTTGAGGTGGAACCTCCTGTGCTGCAGTTTCCATCCATTGCCCCTTGTCCTATCCCAGGGTGCAACAAAGAAGACCATGACACCCCCAAGGCCATTAAACTTTGTCCTCCAGTGCCATGGCCACAGGTTTCTTGAACATCTCCAGGGATGGTGACTCTACCACCACCCTGGGCAGTCTGTTCCAATCCCTGAGCACTCTTTCAGGAAACAAAAATTATTTCTAATATCTGAACTAACCCTCCCCTGGACCAATTTCAGGCTGTTTGCTCTCATCCTATCACCTCATACTAGGGAGAAGAGCCTAACCCCCACCTGGCTACAACCTCCCTTCAGGGAGTTGTAGAGAGCAAGAAGGTCTCCCCTGAGCCTCCTCTTCTGCAGGCTAAACACCCCCAGCTCCCTCAGCCTCTCCTCACAGGGCTGTGCTCCAGACCCCTCCCCAGCCTTGCTGCCCTTCTCTGGACACCTTCCAGCATCTCAACATCTTTCTTCAACTGAGGAGCCCAGAACTGGACACAGCACTCAAGGTGTGACCTAACCAGTGCTGAGCACAGGGCAGGATGACTTCCCTGCTCCTGCTGGCCACACTCTTGCTGATGCAGGCCAGGATGCCATTGGCCTTCTTGGCCACCTGGGCACACTGCTGGCTCCTCTTCAGCTGCTCTCCACCAGCACCCCTAGGCCCATTTCTGCCAGGCCCATTTCCATCCACTCTGCCCCAAGCTTGGTACTGATTACCTATGCAAATATTTTAACTTGCATGTACCAGAGGCTTCCCTTTTCCTTTTCAAGTAACAAACCTGAAGAGCTGAATTTGCTTCCAGTTGATCTGCTGAGAGTATTTTATTCCCTAAGCTGACTCCTCTTGCACGATGCAAGGTCCTGCCCTGCCTGTAGAGCATTTTTAATAGATTACTCTGGATGTTGTTTTAACTGTGTCATAAAATCTACAGTCTGGGCAGGGCAGCCTGAGCAAACATTGCAGCAGCAGCACTCTCTCTCTCTCTTCTGAGCCTATGGAATTCCAATGGTAATTAAACTGCTCTGCATCCTCCACCCCATGCAAACCCAAAGGCTCTGTGCTGCTGTTTCTACAGCAGGATGCTCTGCACACTGGGGTGCACAGAGGTTAGGGTCTCCTCTGCCTGGCAGGTGAAATCAGGAGAGTTTGGGAGCCCCTGTATCACCTCCTGCATGATAGGAAGGTCCTGGTGCAGGAGAGGTGTGAGGGAGGAGAGTCAGCTCCCTGAAAGGAGGTTGTGCAGAGGTTGTGCTGCTCTCTTCTCACAGCTCATTAGCCAGAGAAGAAGAGGGAACAGCCTCAATCTGCAGCAGGGCAGGGTCAGACTGGACAGGAGGAAGAATTTTTTCCCATTGGATATTAGGAAGAGTTTTTTCCCATCAAGAGTGGTCAGGGATTGGAATGTGCTGTCCAGGGAGTTGATGGAGTCCCCAAGCCTGGCTGTGTTTGGCTGTGGTGCTTGGGGCTGTGGTTTAGGGGTGAGCCTTGCAGAGCAGGGGTGTGGGTTGGACTTGGTGATCCTGAGGAGCTTTTCCAACCTGAATGTTTCTCTGATTTTGTGGTAATGTGATAATCTTTCAAGATTCCCCATGGAGGACTCAGAAGTAGTGAGAATGGAGATAAGATTCTTTCACAGAATCATAGAATCAGCCAGGTTGGAGGAGAGCTCCAGAGATCACCAAGTCCAACTGATCACCCAACCCTAACTCATCATCTAGACCATGGCACTAAGTCTTTCAGAATCACAGAATGTTAGGGATTGGAAAGGAACTCCAAAGCTCCTCCAGTCCAACCCCCCTGCCAGAGCAGCAGCACCTAGAGCAGGTCACACAGGAACACAGCCAGCTGGGGTTGGAATATCTCCAGAGAGGGAGACTCCACAACCCCCCTGGGCAGCCTCTTCCAGGGCTCTCTCACCCTCACAGGGAAAAAGTTTTTCCTGCTGTTTCCATGGAACTTCCTCTGCCTCAACTTCCACCACTGCCCCTTGTGCTGGCATTGGGCATCACCCAGCAGAGCCTGGCTCCAGCCTCTGGGCACTCCCCCTGCACATCTTGAGCCCCAGCAATGAGGTCACCTCTCAGGCTCCTCCTCTCCAAGCTCCAGAGCCCTCAGCTCCCTCAGGCTCTCCTCATGAGGAACTTGATGATCCCAAGGCTCTTTTCCAACCTGAATGATTATGTGTTCAGGGGAAAAAAACCATAACAAACATCTCTAGGAGAGGGCAGGAATTTCACAACCAAAATGCAGATGCTCTCAGTGTTGGTCTGTGGGATTAGTTGGAAGGAAGAACCAGTCCTGGGCAGGCTGGAGGTCTTGCAGCACATTCAATATCTGCACTTGAGTCCTCTTCCCTTGTGTTGTTGAGGGGTTGTGTAGGGGACTCTGAGTCTTTCATTGTGAGGAGAGCAGTGGAGAAGCTGCCAGCCATGATCTGAATAATACTCACTCCCCAGCTTTAGAGGCAACACTGGGCTCTATTTTTAGGAGCTAGTGAATTTCTGATTTATACCAACCCCAATAAAAACCTTACAGCTTCCTCTGCAGCAACTTGCCATCAAAAAAAAAAAACCAAAAACCAAAAAAAACCCACAAACAAAAAACCCCAAACCAGACCAAAAAATAATTACAGACTTATATTAATTTTTCTCTGATATTTCCTATTTTCCACTTCAGGAATAGTTGGCAAGGGTTAGAAAAACATACTGTACTCTGGATTCTTCTCAGTCATTGCAATCTGGTGCTTGAAGCCATTGGATAAGCCAAATAACATCTGCTGCTCAGAGAGATATTACAGCATTTGAGGAGAAGGGAAGCTGACTGCAGGGAAAGGAGCTCATATCACAGGAAGTTAGGGGTTGGAAGGGACCTGTGAAGGGCACTGAGTCCAACCCCCTCCCTAAGGATGGTGATATGGTGAAGCCAGGGAGCTGCAATGGAACCTTGCACAGTTTGGGGGAGTCTTTCTTAGAGAATCAGAGTTGTCAGGGTTGGAAGGGAGCTCAAGGCTCATCCAGTTCCAACCCCCCTGCCATGGGCAGGGACACCTCACACTCCAGCAGGTTGCTCACAGCCACATCCAGCCTGGCTGCAAAAACCTCCAGGCATGAGGCTTCCACCACCATGAGGATGAGCAGAGGGCTGGAGCTGCTCTGCTCTGGAGACAGCCTGAGAGAGTTGGGGTTGTGCAGTCTGGAGAGGAGAAGGCTCCCAGAAGACCTTCTTGTGGCCTTCCAGGATCTGAAGGGGGCTCCAAGAAAGCTGGGGAGGGACTTCTGAGGGTGTCAGGGAGTGATAGGGCGGGGGGGCATGGAACAAAACTAGAAATGGATAGATTGAGATTGGATGTTAGGAAGAAGTTGTTCCCCATGAGGGTGGTGAGAGACTGGCAGAGGTTGCCCAGGGAGGTGGTGGAAGCCTCATGCCTGGAGGTTTTTGCAGCCAGGCTGGATGTGGCTGTGAGCAACCTGCTGGAGTGTGAGGTGTCCCTGCCCATGGCAGGGGGGTTGGAACTGGATGATCCTTGAGTTCCCTTCCATCCCTGAGAAATTCTATGATTTCAGAGCTGTTATAAAATACATTTCAAGGTAGGCATAAATGCTGTGCAAAGTAACTCGAAGAAGGCAATAAGAATATAGACCAAAGAAGATATTCATAGAGTTCAGCTCTTGCAAGTTGTTGGGGAACTCTTCCTCTTTTCAAGAATTCATTGTTTGGTCTGTTTTCTAATGATATATTTCAGCCAGTGCATTTTTTTTCCCCCTTCCTTACTAGAGGACTGGCTTCAAATATTTATGGTTTCACATGTGGGCTGGTTTTAATATGCATTGGAGATAATAAACTGCTCTGGAAAAAATATTTTAAGATACTTCAGTGAATGTTTTTTTGCATGCCAAGTGGTTTGCTTGGGTACACTTGCAATGGAAATGAGTTCAAACATGCAGCAGAATGCAGTCAGGATGCATTTGTTAAAGGGCATTGAACAAAACAGAGTAAAAAATAGTGTTTTGGGGGGTTTAGTTGTGTGATTTGGAAGCTTAGAACTCTGTTACCTGCTGTGTCCATCATCTGAATCTTGTCTAAAAGCAACCTAAGTAATTCTGAGGATGTTTCCTTATGTTGTCTTTTCCTTACAGGGAATCACAGAATGCCAAGGGCTGGAAGGGACCTCCAAAGCTCATCCAGTCCAACCCCCCTGCCAGAGCAGCAGCACCTAGAGCAGGTCACACAGGAACACAGCCAGGTGAATCTTGAATATTTCCACAGAGGGAGACTCCACTACCCCCCTGGGCTGCCTGCTCCAGGGCTCTGTTGCCCTCACTTTAAAGGAGTTTCTCCTCATGTTGAGCTGAAACCTTTTCTGTTCAAGTTTGCATCCATTGTTCCTTGGCTTCTTGCTGTGCACCACCCAAAAGAGCTTGGCCCCCTCCAAGTATTTTTAAGTAATTAATCACTATTACTGGGTTTGCTCACTACTATTTGGCATTAATAGCTCTTTGCTCCACAAGAAAATGGTTGAAGGGTGCACAGCTTATTAAATATGAGACACTGAAGTGCTTGGAAGCTGGATTTTAGTTGTGCAGGCACTTGCTTTGTCAAACATTTCCCAGAATCATAGAATCTTAGAAAGGTCGTGGTGGAGAGGGACCTCCAAAGGTCAACTAGTTCAAAGCCTTCTGCACTCAGCAGGGACATCCCCAACTAGATCAGGTTGCCCACAGCCCTCTCCAGCCTCATCTTAAAGATCTCCAGGCATGGAGCCTCAACCACCTCCCTGGGCAACCTCTTCCAGTCTTCCACCACCCTCATGCTGCACAACTTCTTCCTCACATCCAATCTCAATCTGCTCTGCTCTACTTTGAAGCCATTGTCCCTGCTCCTGTCCCTGCAGCCCTTTGCAAACAGTCTCTCTGCAGCCTTCTTGCAGCCCCCTTCAGGTCCTGGCAGGTTGCTCTTAGGTCTCCCTGCAGCCTTCTCTTCTCCAGACTGAACATCCTCAGCTCCCTCAGCCATCCCTGACCTTTTATCTTGTGGGTAAACCTGATGTTTACCTACATGATTCAATTGATTCTGAGGAGAAGATTACCCAAACTGACTCTTTTTGGCACAGGAAGGAGTGTTTGGTGTTGCTGCAATGGCACAGCAGTCACCCTGAACATTAAAATGTTAAAGGAGGAAGGATAATCTGAATGGCCATGAAGCAGCATATGGTATCAGTTACAGAATATGAAAATGAGAAAAACAGCAGGGTTGGAAGGAAGCTCAAGGCTCAGCCAGTTCCAACCCCCCTGCCATGGGCAGGGACACCTCACACTGCAGCAGGTTGCTCACAGCCACATCCAGCCTGGCTGCAAAAACCTCTTCCAGTCTCTCACCATGGGGAAGAACTTCTTCCTAACTGTGATTTTGAACTCTTTCTTAAATGTTATTCTGAAACAAAAACCTTGATTTCTTTACAGCTGCTTTGCCAACTTGAGTACCTCTACTCCTGGAATACATATCTGCTATGGCAAAGTCTCTATTCAAGTATTCCACTTGCCCTCATTGATTTTTGGTTTGTTTTAAGGCCACCCATACAGTTTCTTTGTCTTTTAGAAATGTTTAGCTCTATCCTCATCCAAAAATAATCTACTTGAAATTATATATAGAACAGTCTGGGCTGGAAGGCACCTCCAAAGCTCATCCAGTCCAAGCCCTCTGCAGTCAGCAGGGACATCCCCAACTAGATCAGGTTGCCCACAGCCCTCTCCAGCCTCACCCTGAATATCTCCAGGGATGGAGCCTCAACCACCTCCCTGGGCAACCTCTTCCAGTCTTCCACCACCCTCATGCTGCACAACTTCTTCCTCACATCCAATCTCAGTTTGCTCTGCTCTACTTTGAAGCCATTGTCCCTCATCCTATCCCATCATTTGTTTTTTAACCCATCTCTTTTTATATTCTTAATTGTGAAAGCCCCAAACTTTGTGAACTTTTATTTAGAAGGAGCAGAAGCTGGCAAAGGAAGGAGAAACCACCACTGTCCTCTCAAACTCAGACATAAATTTCCATTCCAGGGTCTTAACCTCACCAGACTAATAGATTTCTATTTAAACAAGCATTTAGCAGGGCAGGAATGTTTTTCCCTGTCTAATACACTTATAACCTTGAAGGACTTTTTTTTTTCCCCTCTTTTTTTCTTTCCTGGCTCCTTCCATTGACCTTTTACTAAAACACACTTTTAAACTGTGAAGTGGTCATAGAGCTTTGCTGGAGGCACGTGAAATGCATTCAGAGCACAAATGTTACTCTGTGAAGTTCACAAACTTGCATTTATTTTCCACCCACAGTGGAAAGGTTAAATATTCTGTTTTTTTCTTTTCCTTCCCCTCCTTCCCTTCCTTCCCTTCCTTCCCTTCCTTCCCTTCCTTCCCTTCCTTCCCTTCCTTCCCTTCCTTCCCTTCCTTCCCTTCCTTCCCTTCCTTCCCTTCCTTCCCTTCCTTCCCTTCCTTCCCTTCCTTCCCTTCCTTCCCTTCCTTCCCTTCCTTCCCTTCCTTCCCTTCCTTCCCTTCCTTACCTTCCTTCCCTTCCTTACCTTCCTTCCCTTCCTTCCCTTCCTTCCTTCTCTCCTTCCTTCCCTCCTTCCCCTTCTCATTTAAAGCAATATTTGGACAGTGACAAGTTGTGAAAGCCTGCTTAAACCTAAGTGGCTCCTGAAAACACTGCTTTGGTTTGTGAGTGATAATTAAACCAGTTGAGAAATTATCATAGAATCAGAGAATGGTCAGGGTTGGAATCGTGGAATCGGAATCATAGAATCAATCTTAGAATCATAGAATCAATCATAGAATCAAAGTATCAATCGTAGCATCAATCATAGAATCATAGTATCAATCATAAAATCACAGAATCAGTCATAGAATCAATCATAGGATCACAGAATCAATCATAGGATCACAGAATCAATCATAGAATCACAAATCAATCACAGAATCAACCACAGAATCACAGAATCAATCATAGAATCACAGAATCAATCACAAAATCACAGAATCAGTCATAGAATCATAGAATATTCTTGGCTGGAAGGGACCTCCAAAGCTCATCCAGTCCAACCCCTCTGCAGTCAGCAGGGACATCCCCAACTAGATCAGGTTGCCCACAGCCCTCTCCAGCCTCACCTTGAATATCTCCAGGGATGGAGCCTCAACCACCTCCCTGGGCAACCTCTTCCAGTGTTCCACCACCCTCATGCTGCACAACTTCTTCCTCACATCCAAATTAAAATGTTAGATTTCTGTCCTTCCAAAACATAATGATTGAATGTCTCACCAATGTGTAGCAGTTCTGAGGGCTGGGGGTCAAGTGGAGGGGGCCAAGCTCTTTTGGGTGGTGCACAGCAAGAAGCCAAGGAACAATGGAGACAAACTGGAACAGAGAAGGTGTCAGCTCAACAGGAGGAGAAACTTCTTTAGAGTGAGGGTGCCAGAGCCCTGGAGCAGGCTGCCCAGAGAGGTTGTGGAGTCTCCTTCTCTCTTTCAAACCTCACCTGGATGCATAGCTGTGTGGACTACCCTGGGTGATCTTGCTTTGGCAGGGGGCTTGGCCCCAATGATCTCTGGAGGTCCCTTCCAACCTCTAATGTTTGCCTGTGTTTATGGGGGAAAGGAGATTTGGATGAGTGTGTGCAGAAGAATGAAGTGGCACAAGTAGCTGATGGTACAGTGGGATCTAGACAGGTTAGATCAAGGTTGATTGTATGAGGTTAAAGAAGGCCAAATACCAGATCCTGCACTTGGGTCACCACAACCCCATGGTAAGCTACAGACTTGGGGCGAGGGGTGGTTGGAAAGGTGCAACTCTGAGAGGGACCTGGGGGTCTTGGTTGATAGTTGACTGAACATGAGCCAACAGTGTGCCCAGGTGGCCAAGAAAGCCAAAGGCATCCTGGCTGGGATCAGAAGCACTGTGGCCAAAAGGGACAGGAGGTGCCCATCCCCCTGTGCTCAGCACTGCTGTGGCCACACCTCCAGTGCTGTGTTCAATTCTGGGTTCCTCACTCCAGGAAGGACATTGAGGAGCTGGAGCCTGTCCAGAGAAGGGCAACGAGGCTGGAGAAGGACCTGGAGCCCCTGGGCTAGAGGAGGGGCTGAGGGAGCTGGGGGTGTTCAGGCTGCAGAAGAGGAGGCTGAGGGAGACCTCATTGCTCTCTACAGCTGCCTGAAGGGAGGCTGGAGCCAGGAGGGGACAGCCTCTGCTCCTTGGTGACAAGGGACAGGAGCAGAGGAAATGGTTCCAAGCTGCACCAGGGGAGGTTCAGGCTGGATGCTAGGAAATATTTCTTGCCAGAGAGGGCTCTCAGCCATTGGAATGGTCTGGCCAGGGCAGTGCTGGAGTCAGCATCCCTGGAGGTGTTCAAGCAGCCTTGGAGCTGTGCTTAGGGACATGGTTTGGTGTTGACCCTGCAGTGCTGGGTCAAAGGTTGGACAAAGGATGAGCTTGGAGGTCTCTTCCAACCAACCAGAGTCTGTGAATTTGTGAAACATCTGTTTCCCACTTTGAATTGCATCTAGTCCAGTGCCATGAACTGCAGGCTGGCTCCTGCTGGAAGTGCTTTAGATGCTCTTTGGGACCAACAGCACTTTTGCTTCATTTCACCCAAAAAAACCCCCAAGTCGTTCACTGAAAGGGTGCTCAGTATGGGACCTCATGCAGGGAAGTTTGCAGTGGATGGTGGTGAGACCTTCCTGGTTTTGACTGAGATGCTCTGCAACACTCCTTGCCTCGACTCTGAATTCCTTCTGTTGGGTTTTGCTGTTCAAATTCTGGAAGTGTTTAGTTCTAAACTCTGTTTTTCACCTGAATCTTAAGAAAGATATAAGTGGTTAGATTATTGTGCTTCACTGTTCAGATCTCTGATCAGCCAAAATACTGTTGAATCTCCACTGAGCCTTTCTTGGAGGTGTGTCTGCTGATGCTTTTACAGTATCACAGTCTCACAGTATAGCAGAGGTTGGAAGGGACCTCCAGAGATCATCAGGTCCAACCCCCCCCTGCCAGAGCAGCATCACCCAGGGGAGTCAGCACAGGAATGCATCCAGCTGGGGCTGGAAAGGCTCCACAGAAGGAGACTCCACAAGCTCCTTGGGTAGCCTGTTACCAGTGCTCTGGCACCCTCACTCTAAAGAAGTTTCTCCTCCTGTTGAGCTGAAACCTTCTCTGCTCCAGTTTGTCTCCATTGTTCCTTGGCTTCTTGCTGTGCACCACCCAAAAGAGCTTGGCCCCCTCCACTTGACCCCCAGCCCTCAGCTCTTGAGAGACATTGATCAGATCCCCTCTCAGCCTTCTCTTCTCCACACTAAACAGCCCCAGGGCTCTCAGTCTCTCTTCCCAGGGCAGATGCTCAAGTCCCCTAAGCATCCTCCTGCCTCTCCCTTGGCCTCTCTCCAGCAGCTCTCTGTCTCTCTTGACCTGGGGAGCCCCAAACTGGACACAGGATTGCAGCTGTGGTCTCAGCAGAGCAGAGTTGAGAGGTAGAAGAACCTCCTGATACATCCCAGGATCCCCTTGGCTCTCTTGGCCACCAGGACACATTGCTGTGCCATGCAGAACTTGCTGCCCACCAGCACTCCAAGCTCTTTCTCCATGGAGCTGCTCTCCAGCAGGACATTCCCTAACCTGTCCTGGTGCCTGCTGTTCTTCCTCCCCAGCTGCAGGACGCTGCCCTTGTCCTGATTGACCTCCAGGAGGTTTGCCTGCAGCCAGCTCTCAGCCTGTGCAGCTCTGGTTGGATGCAGCACAGCCTGACAGGTGTCAGCCACCCCCCAGGTTGGGATCAGCAGAACTTGCTGAGGGTGCACTCAGTGCCCTCAGCCAGGTCATTGATAAAGATACTGAACAGAACTGGAGCCAGGACTGACCCCTGGGGGACACCACTGGCCACAGGCCTCCAAGGTGACTCTGTGCCACTGCTGATGACCCTCTGAGCTCTGCTGTGGAGCCAGTTTGCAATCCAGCTCCCTGACAGCCATCTGTGCCACATCTCCTGAGCTTTTCTATGAGGATGCTATGGGAGACAGCATCAAAAGCTTTACTGAAGTCAAGCTGTATGACAGCCACTGCTCTGCCCTCATGTACCCCACTTGGTCATAACTTCATAGAAGGCTGTCAGAGAGAGAGGAGAAACAGTTCCCACAGGTATTGGCCACCAATTTATTTTTATTTTTGTTTTGATAATACTTCTGCACAGTCCTTACAGTTCCTGCTGGCTCTCGTGGTAGTTGTAGGCTATGCCTTCAAAATGTTTTCACAGCTCTTGAGCAGAAAGTAGGAAAAATGTAAATAAATTACTATTAGGTGTAAAAGGGAAAAAAAAGATAATTCTCACAGGTCCCATTGGAGGGATACCTACCAGAAGATTTGGTTCCCAAAACAATCTCACTTCAGGCTGGGAGAGACTACCTGGCTTCTGTTTGACCTTGGTTGCATGGTTGTGACTGGTATTAACTTCTCTGCTTCTGTCTCCTGTCCCTTGTGTACAGCAGGGAGGGTAGAGGAAGAGGTAGGGAAGGGAGAAGCTGTTGCAGCTCCCCTGGTCTTTTGGCCAGGGGGGTGGTGATCCTTGTGCTGTTTATTGATTATAAATCCCTGTAGGTATTGCCAACATCGTATATTTTGTACACATTAATTGCAGGTTGTAGTTTTGCTTTTGAAATACAGTTTCCATTTGCTTCCCAACTGAGCTGACCTGGCAAAAAAATTCATGTTGGGGAAGGGTGGGTGGGGGGTGGAATTTTCAACCCACACAGCTCTGTACACTGAGTTCCCATCTCTTTCATACCCCCTTCCAGACACCTCTCCTGGGCTCTGATGCCCCAAGGATGGGGTCACGTTGTCAGGCTGCAGAGCTTCACCCACCAAATGCCAAAATCCCAGTGTCAAACATGGGATGGATTTGGAGATGTGCAAAGCCAGTGCAGTTTGGTGGCATAAAAAGGAAGAATTTGGGTGCACCCGACATTGTATTTCTTTTTTTTTTTCTTTTTTTTTTTTTTGCTGTCTTTAGCTTTGTCTGTGGAAGGAGGAAATGTCAGAGGGGCAGATCTGAGAGTCAGTGCCTTTGAGGAAGGGCTGAACTAAACAGGAGGGTAAGCTCAGCTTGGGCTTTCAAATGCTGATTTGCAGACAGTGTGTGGGAAGGGGCTCTGTCTGTAGTTAGTGCCTGCTGGGGAGTGGATTTGCAGATGATCAGCAACCTTTTCCCATATGGAAGCCACCAAGCAGCACAGAGCCCTGTTGGTAACTAGCATCCCCCCTGAACCACAAGCACTCAACACCTGTGGCCCTGGTGGGTGTTGCACCCGGACATTTTCTCACTCCCATTTTGGTCTCCACCTGTTTTCAGGCATAAAAATTCCATCTGACAAAGACGGGGAGGAACAGAGAATTTTTGTACTGCTGGGTTTGATTTTTTTTTTTTTTTTTTCTCCACCCTTGTTCTCTTTTTGAGTCTTTGTCCCCACACAGATCCCAATCATGAACATTGCTCTCTGGGAACAGTTGTCTGGGAGGTGAGTTAGCACTGAATGAAAGTACAGTTTGTAGCTCTGTAGAATTGGTTTGGGTTCTTAGTTTTTGTTTTGGTTTTTTTTTGTTTGTTGTTTTTTTTTTTTTTCTTCACAAGCAGTATTTGGGTTGCTACAGCATTTTTAAGTCATTTTGCTTCATGCAGGTGCTCAGCCTGGAGAAGAGAAAAGCTCAGGGGAGACCTTAACAGCAGCCTGTCCAGTACATGAAGGAGGCTCCAAGAAGGCTGCAGGGAGACTGTTTGCAAAGGCCTGCAGGGACAGGAGCAGGGACAATGGCTTCAAAGTAGAGAAGAGCAGATTGAGATTGGATGTGAGGAAGAAGTTGTGCAGCATGAGGGTGGTGGAACACTGGAACAGGTTGCCCAGGGAGGTGGTTGAGGCTCCATGCCTGGAAATCTCCAAGGTGAGGCTGGAGAGGGCTGTGGGCAACCTGATCTAGTTGGGGATGTCCCTGCTGAGTGCAGAGGGGCTTGGACTGGATGAGCTTTGGAGGTCCCTTCCAACCCAGACCATTCTCTGATTCTATGACTGATTCTATGATTCCATGATTCTGTGATTGCTTCTGTGATTGTTACTATGATTCTATGATTGTGTCTATGATTCTATGATTGATACTATGATTCTATGTCTATGATTCTATGATTGATACTATAGTTGATACTAAGATTCTATGATTGATTCTATGATTGATTCTCTGATTCTGTGATTGATCCTATGATTCTATGACTCTGATTCTATGATTGATTCTCTGATTAAGAGTCTATGATTGATACTATGATTCTATGATTGATTTTGTGATTCTGTGATTCTATGATTGATTCTATGATTGATTTATTCCATGATTCCATGACTGATTCTGTGATTCTATGATTTTATGATTGATTCTATGATTGATTTTGTGATTCTGTGATTGATGCTATGATTCACTGATTCTATGATTGATACTATGATTGATGCTAAGATTCTATGATTGATTCCATGATTCTGTGATTGATTCTGTGATTGATCCTATGATTGATTCTATGATTCTATGATTTTATGATTGATTCTATGATTGATTTTGTGATTCTGTGATTCCATGATTGATTCCATGATTGGTTCTGTGATTCTATGATTGATTCTGTGACTCTGTGATTGATTCTATGATTCCATGATGCTGTGATTGATTATGGGATTATATGATTGATTCTGTAATCCTGATTTATTCTATGACTCCATCATTGTTTCTGTGATTCTATGATTGATTCTATGATTCTGATTTATTCTAGGATTCCATGATTCTATGATTGATTCTGATTCTGTGACTCTACGATTGATTCCATGATTGATTCTGTGATTTTATGATTCTATGATTGATTCTCGGATTCTATGATTGATTCCACGATTGATTCTGTGATTCTGATTCTATGATTGATTCTGTGATTGATCCTGTGATTCTATGATTGATTCTGTGATTCTGATTTATTCCATGATTGATTCTATCATTCTTTCTGATATTCTGTGATTGATTCCATCATTGATTCTGTGATTTTATGATTCTATGATTGATTCCATTATTTATTCTGTGATTTTATGATTCTGTAATTGATTCCATGATTGATTCTCTGATTCTGATTCTATGATTGATCCTATGATTGATTCTGTGATTCTGTGATTGATCCTGTGATTCTATTATTGATTCTATAATTCTGATTTATTCCATGATTGATTCTATCATTCTTTCTGATATTCTGTGATTGATTCCATCATTGATTCTGTGATTCTGTGATTGATTGATTCTGTGATTCCATGCTTGATTCTGTGATTCTATGACATAAACTCTGCTAGTCTCCTACTTCTTCTGCTGCTCAAGACCACAGAACACTCAGCAGTCTTGACAGCTGTGTGGCAGTTTCAGCATGGAGAGTGTCAGTATTCCTCCAACAGCATCTGCTTTCTGCAGGACATTTGAACATTTGAGCTTATTTGACTTCTAGATGGCGTAGTAGCTGTAATGAATTCATGAAATATGGGCATAGTGGACTAGAGAAAGCTATCCAGACTCATGTATTTTGCATGGGGCTCACTCACTTCCCCCCCCCCCCCCCCCCTCCCCCCCCCCCTCTTCCCACAGGTCTCCTCCCTCCTGGGTAACATGGCTTAGTGAGTAAGAGGCCTTACATTATCCATAAATGCAGGGGGAAAGCTTGCTGCTGAGAAGCTTATTTGCATTTTCAAGTGCAGGTGTGAAGCCAAGTTTATTCCAAAACTCTAAAGCTCCCAAACCATCAAGAAAAACAACCAACAATGCTCCAAACTGGCAGGTAAGGGTTCATAGAATCATAGAATCATAGAATCATAGAATCAGTCAGGGTTGGAAGGGACCATAAGGATCATCTAGTTCCAACCCCCCTACCATGGGCAGGGACGGACACCTCACACTAGAAGGGCTGCAGAAGATGGCTCTGTTTTACTGTTTGCTGAGGTTTTTCAGTGCAGCTCAAACACCAGGGGGGCAGCAACCCAAAAAGCACAGAGTCAGGGAGCAGACAATTCAGCTGCATAGCTTTCATGCATGAAATGAAGCCCTGGGCAGCCCTCTGACTGCAGCCACATCTGCCAAGGGATACCATGGCTGCTCAGCTGGCCCTTCCTCATGCTTTGGCTGCCCTTCAGCTTCCCTTCCTAGGTTCCTCCTGCTCTTTTAAGGTTCCTTCTGCTCTTTTAAGGTTCCTCCTGCTCTTTTATCCAACAGTGAGAAGGGCAAAAAAAAAAAACCTTCCAGACCCCTCTCCTGGGCTCTGATACCCCAAGGATGGGGTCACGTTGTCAGGCTGCAGAGCTTCACCCACCAAGTGCCACAATCCCAGTGTCAAACATGGGATGGATTTGGAGATGTGCAAAGCCAGTGCGGTTCTGTGGCATAAAAAGAAAGAATTTGGGTGCACCCGACATTGTATTTCTTTTTTTTTTTTTTTTTTTTTTTTTTTGCTGTCTTTAGCTTTGTCTGTGGAAGGAGGAAATGTCAGAGGGGCAGATCTGAGAGTCAGTGCCTTTGAGGAAGGGCTGAACTAAACACAAGGGTGAGCTCAGCTTGGACTTTCAAATGCTAATTTGCAGGCACAAAGCAATGAAATGTCACAGTGGAGGAAAACTGAGGAAAGCTGGACTCTTTTTTGTGTGTGTGCCTCTTAGAATCCTAGAATCAGTCAGGGTTGGAAGGGACCACAAGGATCATCCAGTTCCAACCCCCCTGCCATGGGCAGGGACACCTCACACTACAGCAGGCTGGCCAGAGCCTCATCCAGCCTGGCTGCAAACACCTCCAGGGATGGGGCCTCAACCACCTCTCTGGACAACCCATTCCAGGCTCTCACCACTCTCATGGGGAAGAACTTCTTCCTCACATCCAGTCTGAATCTCCCCACTTCCAGCTTGGTTCCATTGTCCCCAGTCCTGTCACTACCTGATAACCTAAAAGGCCCCTCCCCAGCTTTCTTGGAGCCCCCTTCAGATACTGGAAGGCCAGAAGAAGGTCTCCTGGGAGCCTTCTCTTCTCCAGACTGAACAGCCCCAACTCTTTAAGTCTGTCGTCGTAGCAGAGGTACTCCAGCCCTCTGCTCATCCTTGTTGCCTATCTGGACCCCAAAGCTTGCGGTGAACAGAGTTCATCCAAATGACTTTGCCTTGATGGTGATAAAAGTTTCACTCAGAATGTTTGTGTGTAGAAGTCCTGTGGGATGGTCTCACAATGCTGTAATAACAGCCAGCAGAAAACCTTGGCTCCCAGGTTCAGGAGGGACCAGGGATCTGCTGGAGAGAGTCCAAGGAAGGGCACTAAGGATGCTGAAGGGACTGGAGCAGTGCCTGGGGAGGAGAGGCTGAGAGCCCTGGGGCTGTTTAGTGTGGAGAGGAGAAGACTGAGAGGGATCTGATCAATGTCTATCAATAGCTGAGGGCTGGGGGTCAGGAAGGAAGGGACAGGGACAGGCTCTGCTCAGTTGCGCCCTGGGATAGGACAAGGGGCAATGGATGGAAACTGCAGCACAGGAGGTTCCACCTCAACATGAGGAGGAACTTCTTGACTGTGAGGGTGACAGAGCACTGGAAGAGGCTGCCCAGAGAGGTTGTGGAGTCTCCTTCTCTGGAGCCTTTGCAGCCCTGTCTGGATGTGTTCCTGTGTGACCTGTGCTGGATTCTCTGGTCCTGCTCTGGCAGGAGGGGTTGGACGTTGGTGATCTCCAGAGGTCCCTTTCAACCCCTAACATCCTGTGACTCTGTGAACATGCTGACTTGCTGCTTCCTTCCTTTGCAGATGATGGCTACTTCCATCTCTGTATTCTGGGTGCCTCTACTTTACTCCTTGTGCTAATGTGTAAATCCTTGATGGTGTGGATTAGGAGAGGGGAGATCTGATCAATGTCTGTCAAGAGCTGAGGGCTGGGGGTCAAGTGGAGGGGGCCAAGCTCTTTTGGGTGGTGCACAGCAAGAAGCCAAGGAGCAATGGAGACAAACTGGAACAGAGAAGGTTTCAGCTTAGGATGAGGAGAAACTTCTTTAGAGTGAGGGTGCCAGAGCCCTGGAGCAGGCTGCCCAGAGAGGTTGTGGAGTCTCCTTCTGTGGAGCCTTTCCAACCCCAGCTGGATGCATTCCTGTGCTGACTCCCCTGGGTGATGCTGCTCTGGCAGGGGGGTTGGAATGGATGATCTCTGGAGGTCCCTTCCAACCTCTAATGTCCTGTGATAGTGTGATGCTGTGATTTTGCACAAAGAAAACCACATCACTTTTTCCAGCAAAACCAAATGGGTGAGGAGGTTTGTTTTGGTTTAGGTTTTTTTTTTTTTTCTCCCCCTTCTTTTCTTTTTCTCGTGTTGTTAGCAGAAAGGAAGGAAAACCAATCGGAATAATTTGCAGGAAGTTCCAGATGGAGCCTTGTTGAGGAGCTACCTGCAGGATTCTTGACCATTTTAGGTCCTCATTCAGATTAAATGCAGCCTCAGGAAGGAAATCAAGCAAACCAAGACCAAAAAAAAAAAAAAAAAAGAGAGATTAAAGCTGAATTCACTTTTGATGCATTACTTGATCTGAAAACAGGCCATAACTTATCCAAAAATCTTCAACACACCAAGAAAGTAAAATAAATCTCCTGCTTGCTTTATCACCACAGTGATTAATTGCTGTTTCTCTGCTTCTTGCGGGTTAAAACTACCCTGCTGTAGCAGATTTGTAGTTTGAATACCATAATCTATGTATTTAAATCGAGCCCCACTGCCATTTGGAATCCAGACTTTTTTATCATAGGGACTGCAGAGCTTGAAGCAAGATTGTGGAGTCCACAGAAGCTCTGCAATGTGGGGGTGAACTCTTAGATTCATGTCTACAAAAGAAGTGTGGCCAGCAGCTTGAGGGAGGTGATTCTCCCCCTCTACTCCTCTCTGCTGGGACCCCACCTGGAGCTCTGTGTGTGGAACAAACCACTCTAAACCTCACCCCAGGTTGGCAAAACAGCTACAGGAAAACTTGGCAGATCTTTCCTAGAAGGGAAGGAGCCCAGGAGGAAAAGCCTTCTCCTTGGCCATCCCATGTATGAAGATGAGTAGGGGATTCTCTTCCTCTGCTCCACTCTGGTGAGACCACACCTGGAGCTCTGTGTCCAGTTCTGGAGCCTCTGTTCCAGGAAGGATCTGGAGGTGCTGGAAGGTGTCCAGAGAAGGGCCACGAGGATGAGCAGAGGGCTGGAGCTGCTCTGCTCTGGAGACAGACTGAGAGAGTTGGGGTTGTGCAGTCTGGAGAAGAGAAGGCTCCCAGGAGACCTCATTGTGGCCTTCCAGGATCTGAAGGGGGCTACAGGAAAGCTGGGGAGGGACTTTTGAGGGTGTCAGGGAGTGATAGGACTGGGGGGAGTGGAGCAAAACTGGAAGTGGGGAGATTGAGATTGGATGTTAGGAAGAAGTTGTTCCCCATGAGGGTGGTGAGACACTGGCAGAGGTTGCCCAGGGAGGTGGTGGAAGCCTCCTGCCTGGAGGTTTTTGCAGCCAGGCTGGATGTGGCTGTGAGCAACCTGCTGGAGTGTGAGGTGTCCCTGCCCATGGCAGGGGGGTTGGAACTGGCTGAGCCTTGAGCTCCCTTCCAACCCTGACTGATTCTCTGATTCTGGTATGCAGTTTACTTCAGGCCCAGCTTTCAGACCTGTCATTGTCTTGCCTGTTGAACTGTACCATGTGCTGCCTCTCTGGACCACCTACAAACCTCAGAAGTTTTCCAATGTGTTTGCACCCACACTGACTGACACCACCAAGAACCATTTCTGCTTAGCAAAGAGGACAGCTGACAGACCTTAGAGCATGTCAGTATGGTCTTGAGGAGAAAGATCTGAGTTTTGGTATCTCATCCTTGCTGTTGATGTGTAATGACCTCTCTGTTTATCTCTAGCTGCATCTGTAGGTAGTGAGAGCAGTGCTGGTAATGCAACTGCCTTCAGAGCTCCAAATGGGGACTTGCTGTGTGAAAAAGCTTGGAGCAGCTACTGTGACAGCCTGGGCTGCAGCATGGCAGGCAGCAAGGCTGACAGGAGGAGAGCAGAGATTTTTAATTGGCTTTTATGTGGAAGCTACAATACTGCCAAATGCTGCTTTGGAGCTACTGTAATGGTAGTAAGAGGAGTACTGGGTGCTGAAGGAAGGTTTAGGATGATGTTGTTAATCAGGTAACAGTAGATTGAGAACTCTCTGAAAGGATGGAGAGGTTGGTGCTGCTCTCTTCTCACAGGTCATCAGTGACAGAACAAGAGGGAATGGTCTCAAGCTATGCCTGGCTAGGTTTACAGTGGACATTAGGAAGGATTTTTTCCCCTCCAGAGTGGTCAGGGATTGGAATGTGCTGGGCAGGGAGGTGGTGGAGTCCCCAAGCCTGGCTGTGTTTGAAGGTGGTTTGGCTGTGGTGCTTGGGGCTGTGGTTTAGGGGTGAGCCTTGTAGAGTAGGGTTGTGGGTTGGACTTGGTGCTCCTGAGGCTCTCTTCCAACCTGAATGGTTCTGTGGCTCTGTAATTATTCTTCATCCCTCTCACCTGAGAGCATTTCCAGCAGTTTCTCTAATCAGTAGCACATGAGGAGCAGCTGAAGGAGCTGGGGTTTAGTTTGGAGAAGAGAAGGCTCAGGAGACATCTGATTGCTCCCTACAACTACCTGAGAGAAGGTTGGGGTGAGTAAAGCTGGGGTTGGTCTCTTCTCCTGTGTGACTCTTGATAGGAGGGGAGGAAATGGGGTGAAGTTGTGCCAGGGAATGTGCTGGGCAGGGAGGTGGTGGAGTCCCCAAGCCTGGCTGTGTTTGAAGGTGGTTTGGCTGTGGTGCTTGGGGCTGTGGTTTAGGGGTGAGCCTTGTAGAGTAGGGTTGTGGGTTGGACTTGGTGATGCTGAAGGACTTTTCCAACCTGAATGATTCTGTGATTTTAAACACCAAGGCATGGAGACTCTGGTTAACTTTTTCTTGTCTGTCTTCTGAATGAACTCTCTAGCAGAGATAAAAAGGCAAATTTTACCCCATTTTCTATGCACATGTGAAGTGCAGAGATGTTGGTGGGTTTCTGGCTCAGGTTCATCAATGGGAATTTGAAAAGTTGACTCATTGAAAGGAGAAAAAACCCCAACCCCAATCCTCTCCTGCATTATAGGGTTGAATATTATTCTCTGGCACCTTCCCAAGGCAATAGACTTCCAGGACACAGCAGGTCCAGGAATATGTTTCCCTTTTCCAATCAGACCTTGCATTGTTTGCTTTCTGTTGTTCAGCAAATTGCTGCCTGTGAAGTGCAAAAAAATGGATTGCTGGCTAATTAAAATATCCCAGGTTGATGGGGCTGTTTGAAGTGAAGAAAATATCCTTATTTCAGAGGGGTGGAGCTCTATGTCTGTTAGGATGGAATCCTCTAAGTAATAGAGGGATGGAAGTACAACTAGTAGGTGTTTTCCATCTCCTTTGGGATTGTGCTCTCCTGGAAGCTATGTTTACACCCAGGATTTTTTTTTTTATATATACTGGAAGATCTTGGAGGTCTCATCCAACCTGGTTGATTCTATGATTCTATCTATTTAGATATCCATTGAAATATCCCAAGAGATGGAGCTTGCAATGTACCTGTTCTTATCCACATGCAATTTTCATCAGCACCTCTCTTCAACAGGATCATTCAGTGTGGCAAGTGTGATTTGGAGCACACCTCAGCATCTGAAATGGCAAAGCAGCCTAACACCTCTTAGTAGTGAGACCAAAAGGTTGATGAGAGGATGTTAGGGGTTGGAAGGGACCTCCAGAGTTGATCAAGTCAAACCCCAACCCTGCCAGGGCAGGAGCAGAGAATCCAGCACAGGTCACACAGGAACACATCCAGACAGGGCTGGAAAGGCTCCAGAGAAGGAGACTCCACAACCTCTCTGGGCAGCCTGTTCCAGTGCTCTGTCACCCTCACAGGGAAGAAGTTCCTCCTCGTGTTGAGGTGGAACCTCCTGTGCTGCAGTTTCCATCCATTGCCCCTTGGCCTATCCCAGGGCACAACTGAGCAGAGCCTGTCCCTGTCCCTTCCTTCCTGACCCCCAGCCCTCAGCTATTGATAGACATTGATCAGATCCCCTCTCAGCCTTCTCCTCTCCACACTAAACACCCCCAGGGCTCTCAGCCTCTCCTCCCCAGGCAGTGCTCCAGTCCCTTCAGCATCCTTGCAGCCCTCCCTTGGACTCTCTCCAGCAGATCCCTGTCCCTCCTGAACTGGGGAGCCCAGACCTGGATGCAATATTCCAGGTGAGGTCTGAGCAGGGCAGAGCAGAGGGGGAGAAGAACCTCCCTGGCTCTGCTGGACACACTCCTCTTGATAATTAGGGGACCTCAGTAGCATAGATGAGGAAAAAGCAGATAAAGATTTCTTAGTGCTCCAAGAGAAGCTGTTCTGAATGAAAAATGAAAGAAAGAAAATAGGGGGGAGAGGAAAAAAAAACCCAAAAATCCTTTTGGTGTATGTATATTTTTTGTTTGTTACCATGGTAATTCCTGTTGCACATTTTACATAAATGTCACCTGTCAGGAATGTGGAAACTTCTCCTTTGAAGAGAAAAATACTTCCAGGTGTATAATTTTGTCAGCTGTAATGTTAGCATTCATCATGGACAAATCTTTGCAGCTGATAAATATTGCTCAGCTTTCCAGTGTTTCATTTTTTCTTTTTTTTTTTTTTTTCCCCCACCTTCTTGTGACATTTTTAAACCAATGCCTTGCAAATGTCAGGATGATTTTTTTGTTGTTGTTGTTTTTTTTAATTTCCATCTTGGAAAGGTGGAAGGTTAAAGAGTTACACATTGAGATGCAGAGAGAGAATGGAAATAAATTGAAGTTTAATGAGACTTTGGAGCAGAGGGGCTTTTAAGAGCACTTTTTTCAGCTGTGGGTTGTTTGTATGTTCTTTATATGCCCACATAGAAAGCAATAAAAAAAGCCAACAACAATAAAAGCAATAAAAACCCCAACAAACCCCTTCCTGTTACATAATTCCCTGGGTTTGAATTGTTTAAATCAGGAAACACACCTGCAAAAGCATGAGACCTGGCAAGCAGTTGACCCAGCATTTAAAAATTACATTTGATGGGCGGGGGGGAGGTGTGTGGGGGAATCATAAATAAGAAGTAAACTGCCTGTGGGTATGACTCTGGGGTTATAAAACTCATTATGGTGTGGCAGCAGGTAAGCTGGGAGAAAAATCAGGGTTTCATTATCCTTCCACACAAAAAAAGCAGTTGTGGTGGCTTGAGGCTGAGTGCCTTTAAAGAAAAACCACAAGGTTGGAGAAGAGGTTGCCCAGGGAGGTTGTGGAGGTTTCTTCTCTTATGGTTTCCTCAATTTCTTTTTTTTTCCCCTGTGGGGGTGACAGAGAGCCCTGGAGCAGGCTGCCCAAGGAGGTTGTGGAGTCTCCCTGTCTGGAGATATTCAACACCCACCTGAATGTGTTCCTGTGTGACCTGCCCTAAGTGGTCCTGATTTGCAGGGGGGTTGGACTTGGTGAGCTCTGGAGGTCCCTTCCAACCTCTCCCTATCTTTCTGTGTGAATCTATTATCATCTGTTGATGTTGTCACCTGTTCATAGAAGGCCACCAGGTTTGTCAGGCAGGATTTGCCCTTGGTGAAGCCATGCTGACTGTACCAAATCATCTCTTCACTGTTCTCTAGCCTCCAGAGGCTAGAGAGGTCCAGGAGGTGGACCAGGAGGTGTATTTCATTCCCAGAAGTCATGCATCCCTATAAAACTAGCTGCAGAGCCAGTTTTCTTCCCTCTTTCCTCCTTCTCTCCTCCCTGGACAATGCACAGCCTGTTATCTCTTGTGGAGTAAGGGGAAACATAACTCCCATGGTCAATAAGGGTAAGAAGGATGATGCAGGGAACTCCAGTCTCACCTCTGTGCCAGGTTAGATCATGGAGCAGATCCTCCTGGAGGCACTGCTGAGGTAGGAGAATAGTGAAGAGGTGGCTGGGTACAGTCAGCATGGCTTCACCAAGGGCAGATCCTGCCTGACAAACCTGGTGGCCTTCTATGAACAGCTGACAACATTAATAGATGAGGGGAGAGCAACTGATGGCATTGACCTGGACCTGAGCAAAGCCTTCCACACTGCTGCACCACATCCTGGTCTCCAGACTGGTGCAGTCTGGGTCTGATGGATGGACCATTCAGTGGATAAAGAACTGGCTTGATGGCTGCATCCAAGGAGTGGCTGTCAGTGGGTCCATGGCCAAGTGGAGTCCCTCAGGGATCAGTGCGGGGACCAGGCTTGTTCAAAATCTTTGTTGCTGACATGGACAGAGGCATTAAGTGCACCCTCAGCAAGTCTGCTGATGACACCAAGCTGTGTGGGGCAGCTGAAAGGCTGGAGGGAAGGGATCCATCCAGAGGGACCTGGACAGGCTGGAGAGGTGAGCCCATGACAACCTCAGGAGGTACAACAAGACCAAGTGCAGGGTCCTGCAGCTGGGTCAGGGCAATCCCAGGCACTGATAGAGGCTGGGCAGGGACTGGCTGGAGAGCAGCCCTGAAGAAAAGGCCTTGGGGGTGCTGGGGGAGGAGAAGCTCAGCAGGAGCCAGCAGTGAGCACTTGCAGCCCAGAGAGCCAAGCAGAGCCTGGGCTGCAGCAAGAGAAGTGTGGCCAGCAGGGCCAGGGAGGGGATTCTCCCCCTCTGCTCCACTCTGCTGAGACCACACCTGGAGCTCTGGGTCCAGTTCTGGAGCCTCTGTTCCAGGAAGGATCTGGAGGGGCTGGAAGGTGTCCAGAGAAGGGCCATGAGGATGAGCAGAGGGCTGGAGCTGCTCTGCTCTGGAGACAGACTGAGAGAGTTGGGGTTGTGCAGTGTGGAGAAGAGAAGGCTCCCAGGAGACCTTCGTGTGGCCTTCCAGGATCTGAAGGGGGCTCCAAGAAAGCTGGGGAGGGACTTCTGAGGGTGTCAGGGAGTGATAGGACTGGGGGGAATGGAGGAAAACTAGAAATGGGGAGATTCAGATTGGATGTTAGGAAGAAGTTGTTCCCCATGAGGGTGGTGAGAGACTGGCACAGGTTGCCCAGGGAGGTGGTGGAAGCCTCATGCCTGGAGGTTTTTGCAGCCAGGCTGGATGTGGCTGTGAGCAACCTGCTGGAGTGTGAGGTGTCCCTGCCCATGGCAGGGGGGTTGGAACTGGCTGAGCCTTGAGCTCCCTTCCAACCCTGACAATTCTCTGATTCTGGTATGCTGGGTTTGTTGGTCTGGTTTAAAAGGGAGGTTTGGGTGAAGCTTTGGCATAACGGGGCTCTGTGTTAAGCCCAGCCTGTGGATTTTGGTGTATTTTATATGCTTTGTAGTGTTTCATGTAGTTGTGAAGGGCATTTCCATTTTCAACTTTCCAAACCTATCCAATCCTTTGTGTGAGCATTTTCCTTATGCCCCTTTTGGAAGAGGTAAAAGAGAATCTCTCTCATTCTAACTTAAGACAGTAGACCAAAAGTGGGGGGGAAAAAAAAAAGTCTGCAGTCCAACTTATCACCCAGCCCTATCCAATCAACCAGACCATGGCACTGAGTGCCTCATCCAGGCTTTTCTTGAAC
The DNA here is from genome assembly GCF_027791375.1 of Indicator indicator. Lineage (NCBI taxonomy): Eukaryota > Metazoa > Chordata > Aves > Piciformes > Indicatoridae > Indicator > Indicator indicator. The sequence continues at coordinate 2,526,774 of NC_072014.1, read as the reverse complement.
ATCTCCAGTGATGGTGACTCCACCACCTCCCTGAGCAGCACATCCCAATGGCAAATCTCTCTCTCTGGAAAGAACTTCCTCCTAAGATCCAGCCTAGACCTCCCCTGGCACAGCTTGAGACTGTGTCCCCTCATTCTGCTGCTGGTTGCCTGGGAGAGGAGACCAACCCCCACCTGGCTACAACCTCCCTTCATGGTTTGCATGGTTTGAAGCAGAATCTTAGGAAGAAATTCTTCAGTATGAGGGTGGTGAGACTCTGGAATAGGTTGCCCAGGGTGGCTGTCTCCTCCTTGGAGGTGTTTTAGGCAAGATTGAATGAGGCCTTGGGCTATCAGTCTAGTTGAGAGGTGTCCCTGCCCCTGAAGGAGGAGTTGGAGAGGTCCCTTCCAACCTAAGCCATTCTATTACTCTGTGAGTAAACTTCCACATCTCTAATGTCTCCCTCCTTCCTGTCCTTTACCATGGATTAAGGCTTTGTAGGAAAGCTGCACAGAGGTTGGATGTGACAGTTTCTTGAAGGTGAAATGGGCAACACCCCTGAACAACAAAAAAACCTTCTGTTATATACTGTTTGTAGTGCCCTTGGCATGTTGGAAATGAAGCTGTGATGGAGAAAAGAAAGTCCTTTTTTTGTTGTTTTTGGTTTAGTTTGGTTTGGGTTTTGGTGTTGGTTGGTTGGGGTTTGGAGTTGTTTGGTTTTGTTTCCTGTAGTTTTCCAATGAGCATTTTTCCCTATGTATTTTTACTGTGGGGGTGGTTGGACCCTGGAATGGGTTGCCCAAAGAAATTGTGGATGCCTCATTCCTGGAAATGTTTAAGACCAGGCTGGATGAGGCTTTGAGCAACCTGCTCCAGTGGGAGGTGTCCTTGCCCATGGCAGGGAGGTTGGGACTTAGGTGATCTTTAAGGTCCCTTCCAACTCAAACCATTCTGTGATGCTCTGATTCTGTTTTGCTTCTTGGGGAGGATCACAGGTTTAAGTAGAAGAATTTCTGTTGGCCTTTAATACCTAAAAAATTGGGAAGAGATCAATTGATTATCAAAGCTTAAAGCTTGAAGAGTTAATGCAACAAAAAATCAGCAGGCTGAAGAAATTTTTGAGGTACTCTGCCCTGAATAGAATCCTGTGGAGAGATTTAAAGTTCCAGATCCTTGACTAAATATTGAAATAGAATCATAGAATGGTCTGGGTTGGAAGGGATCCCCAAAGCCACAGCCCTCTCCAGCCTCACCTTGAAGATCTCCAGGCATGGAGCCTCAACCACCTCCCTGGGCAACTTGTTAGGACCAAGGAAAGGACTTGTTCCTCACATCCAATCTCAATCTGCTCTGCTCTACTTTGAAGCCATTGTCCCTGCTCCTGTCCCTGCAGCCCTTTGCAAACAGTCTCTCTGCAGCCTTCTTGCAGCCCCCTTCAGGTCCTGGCAGGTTGCTCTTAGGTCTCCCTGCAGCCTTCTCTTCTCCAGGCTGAACACCCCCAGCTCCCTCAGCCTGGCCTCACAGCAGAGCTGCTCCAACCCCCTGAGCATTTTCCTGGCCTCCTCTGGAGCCTCTCCATCAGGTCCATGTCCTTCCTGTGCTGAGGGCTCCAGAGCTGCACACAGCACTGCAGGTGAGGTCTCAGCAGAGCAGAGCAAAGTGGCAGAATCACCTCTCAGGCTCTGCTGGCAATGCTGCTTTGGATGCAGCCCAGGCTGCCCTTGGCCTTCTGTGCTGCAAGCTCACCCTGCCTGCTCCTGGCCAGCTTCTCATCCCCCAGCACCCCCAAGGCCTTTTCCTCAGGGCTGCTTTCTCTCCCCTCCTCCCCCAGACTGGATTGACAGTGAGGATTGTTCCAGCCCAGGTGCAGAATCCTGCACTTGCTCTTGTTGAACCTCATGGGGTTCATCTGCTTCATATTGTTTCTATGCTTTTACAGATGTAAAAATCTCTTAGATCAACTTTTTTTTTTTTTTTTTTTTTAATTGCTGGCTCCATCACTGAACTCTAGGCTGAAACCCTGCAGTTATGGGAGGTAGAGGGTTTTGATATGAAATAATTTGGGTGATTTAGTTTGTCATAGCACATGGAGCAAGGAGTGAATCAGTGAAATAATAAGCAGTGGTTTGGTTCCAATGCAGTTGTTCTGCTCTTGGGTTCTGAGGTCTTTCATTCACCTCTTTTCTGTTCTTATATGTTATGCCTTCAGACTTCTTTGGGAGCTGCCTTCTCCTACCTCAAAAAGCAGAACCAGTCCTTCCCAAGACTCCTGCCCTTGGAAAACTCTCTTCAGCCATTCTGTCTTGAACCCTTTCACAGCCCTGTGTTACTCACAGAATTGTCAGGGTTGGAAGGGACCTCAAGGCTCATCCAGTTCCAACCCCCCTGCCATGGGCAGGGACACCTCACACCACAGCAGGTTGCTCACAGCCACATCCAGCCTGGCTGCAAAAACCTCCAGGCATGAGGCTTCCACCACCTCCCTGGGCAACCTGTTCAAAAACAATGTCTTTCACATCATACTTCTTGAGCAGCTGTGGGTGGACATTTCCAGACACCTGTCCCTCCCTTTCTTCTCTTGGCTAATGAGCCCAAGGCAGAGAAATTCAACCCAACTAAAATCCAATGCTTCCCCTCAGCTTGCCTAGTTGGGCTCCCTGATTAATTGCTATGAACAGTTGGTCACTGCAGCTCTTTTCCCTTGTGTTTTGCATTTATTAGTTCATAGGAATAGAGCATTTGCAGCATTATTCTATTTACAGTGCTGTGCTATGGTTACAGGCTGCAGTGTCCCTACCAAGACTGATGAAATAGTTGGGAATCAGGATTCTTCATGGAAAAGTTTTTGAGGATCCAGGTAGCTATTCTCTTCTCACAGAATGTTAGGATTTGGAAGTGACCTCCAGAGATCATCCAGTCCAACACCCCTGTCACAGCAGCATCACCCAGGGCAGGCCACACAGGAACACATCCAGGTGGGGTTTGAAAGTCTCCAGAGGAGACTCCACAACCTCTCTGGGCAGCCTGCTCCAGGGCTCTGGCACCCTCACACCAAAGAAGTTTCTCCTCATGTTGAGCTGAAACCTTCTCTGTTCCAGTTTGTCTCCATTGTTCCTTGGCTTCTTGCTGTGCACCACCCAAAAGAGCCTGGCCCCCTCCACTTGACCCCCAGCCCTCAGCTACTGACAGACATTGATCAGATCCCTCTCAGCCTTCTCTCCACACTAAACAGCCCCAGGGCTCTCAGTCTCTCTTCCCAGGGCAGATGCTCAAGTCCCCTAAGCATCCTCCTGCCTCTCCCTTGGCCTCTCTCCAGCAGCTCTCTGTCTCTCTTGACCTGGGCAGCCCCAAACTGGACACAGGATTGCAGCTGTGGTCTCAGCAGGGCAGAGCAGAGGGGGAGCAGAACCTCCCTAGCCCTGCTGGCCACACTTTTCTTGCTGCCCCCCAGGCTCCCCTTGGCTCTCTTGGCCACCAGGGCACATTGCTGTGCCATGCAGAACTTGCTGCCCACCAGCACTCCAAGCTCTTTCTCCATGGAGCTGCTCTCCAGCAGGGCATTCCCTAACCTGTCCTGGTGCCTGCTGTTGTTCCTCCCCAGCTGCAGGACCCTTCACTGGTCTTTATTGAGGAGAATCAGTTGTTGCCTGGGAGAATAATACTCATTTCATATCTAAAATCACCAAAATACTCTTTTGCACAGAATCACAGAATCGACAAGGTTGGAAAAGACCTCAGAGATCACCAAGTTCAACCTGTCACTCAGCACCTCATGACTAACTAACCCATGGTTCCAAGTGCCACATCCAATCATTTTTTGAACACCTCCAGGGATGGTGACTCCGCCACCTCCCTGGGCAGCACATCCCAATGTCCTCTCAATCCAAGTAGCAGAGAAGTCATGCAGGAAAACAAACGATCAAAACCCCAACCCTTTGATGCTGCATATATGCTCCTTCTGCAAGTCCAAGTGCCAGGTGCTGCACTTTGTGCACAACAACCCCAGGCAGTGCTCCAGGCTGGGGACAGAGTGGCTGGAGAGCAGCCAGGCAGAGAGGGACCTGGGGGTGCTGGTGGAGAGCAGCTGAAGAGGAGCCAGCAGTGTGCCCAGGTGGCCAAGAAGGCCAATGGCATCCTGGCCTGTATCAGCAATAGTGTGGCCAGCAGGAGCAGGGAAGTCATCCTGCCCTGTGCTCAGCACTGGTTAGGGCACACCTTGAGTGCTGTGTCCAGGTCTGGGCTCCTCAGTTGAAGAAAGATGTTGAGATGCTGGAAGGTGTCCAGAGAAGGGCAGCAAGGCTGGGGAGGGGTCTGGAGCACAGCCCTGTGAGGAGAGGCTGAGGGAGCTGGGGGTGTTTAGCCTGCAGAAGAGGAGGCTCAGGGCAGACCTCATTGCTGTCTACAACTGCCTGAAGGGAGGTTGTAGCCAGGAGGGGGTTGGGCTCTGCTCCCAGGCACCCAGCACCAGAACAAGAGGACAGAGTCTCAAGCTGTACCAGGGGGAAGTTTAGGCTGGAGGTGAGGAGAAAGTTCTTCCCAGAAAGATTAATTGGCCATTGGGATGTGCTGCCCAGGGAGGTGGTGGAGTCACCATCCCTGGAGGTGTTCAGAAAAGGATTGGATGTGGCACTTGGAGCCATGGTTTAGTTAGTCATGAGGTGCTGGGTGATAGGTTGCAGTTGGTGATCTCTGAGGTCTTTTCCAACCTGGTTGATTCTATGATTCTATGATTTCTTCTTCCTCTCCCTCTTTCAGATTGAATGCTTGCCTTAGGAATGCTCCCCACAAAGGATGAAGAAATGCTCCTAGCCATTAGTGCACACTGAGAATAATTTCAAACATCTCCATGATCAGCATCCAGTGGGACATAATCTCATCTGCCTCCCTGTCTTGTGTGATTTGATTGGGGAGGAAATAAAAAAAGAGCTTGGAAAAAAGGTTTATTGCTGACTAAATGGGGAGACTCATCTGACCATTCTGCTTCAAACGTTACTTCAAATCAAATCTGCCTGTTGAAGAGCTAGACTGGAGGTTATCAGCCTTGATAGGAATGCTGGAGCAGGCACTTGCTGTCTTCACACATAATCTCTCTCAGTTTATCCTCATTCCCTGGCTTCAAACCATCTGCTCCTTTCCTATGGTCATTGTTTTCTGTGTTAATTAGTGCAGAGTTTCTGCTGACTAACTAAAAGACTTCAAGACTGAGTTTCTATGTGCCTGACTGTTTGGGGAAAAGGAAAAAAAAAGAGGAAAATAGGGTGGGGGGGGAAAGGCAGAGATGCTGTTTGGAATTTGCAATCATTAGTGTAAAGCTGTGAGTGTGCTTCTGGGTGTTTAGGCAGCTTGAATAATTCAGGGCTTTTATATAGAGCTGCCTTGTCTCATTTGATTTATCTTCTGCACATGGGGGTTTGGACTATTCCTGGGTCCTTTTTTACCACCATTGTCTCTGCTGGATGGGATAAGAATAGAGGCACAGAGGAAAGATTTGAGGGGGAGGGTAGCAGTCTGCTTACCACTGACTGATGTAGCAGTGAAGTGGTGGTGTAAGCAGGTTTAGCCTTTCCCATCAGAGATGGAAATCAAGCTCTGTGAGACATCAGGACCTTACCTTCAGCTTTCAGAGGAGGGCCATGAAAATGCTCAGGGAGTTTGAGCAGCTCTGCTATGAGGAGAGGCTGAGGGAGCTGGGGGTGTTCAGCCTGGAGAAGAGGAAACTTAGAGGAGACCTTATCCCTCTCTACAGCTACCTAAAAGGAAGTTGTAGTCAGGTGGGGGGCAGGCTCTGCTCCCAGACAACCAGTGACAGGACAAGAGGGCATGGAGGGAGGGTTAGGTTGGATGTTAGGAAGCAATTCCTCACATCAAGGCTGATCAGGCACTGGGATGGACTGCCCAGGGAGGTGATGGAGTCACCATCCCTGGAGGTGTTTGAGAAAAGCTTGGATGTGGCACTTGGTGGCATGGTTTAGCTGAGGTGGTGGTGTTGGGTCATAGGCTGGACTCAAATGATCTCAGAGATCTTTTCCAGCCTCAATATTTATTCTGTGATTCTAGTTTGCATGGAGTCACTAAATATTCCTCTTTCAAACCCAAGTTCTTCCCTTCCAGCTGCCAGTTTGCAGTGACAGAGAGATCATCATCATCATCAGTGCTGTAATTAAACCGCAGTCTCACAGTATATCAGAGGTTGGAAGGGACCTCAAGAGATCACCTAGTCCAACCCCCCTGCCAGAGCAGCATCACCCAGGGGAGTCTGCACAGGAATGCAGCCAGCTGGGGTTAGAAAGGCTCCACAGAAGGAGACTCCACAAACCTCCTGGGAAGCCTGTTCCAGGGCTCTGACATCCTCACACCAAAGAACTTTCTCCTCATGTTGAGCTGAATTCTTCTATGTTCTAGTTTGAACCCATTGTTCCTTGTCCTATCACTGTGTATCACTCAAAAGAGCTTGGCCCCCTCCACTTGACCCCCAGCCCTCAGCTCTTGAGAGACATTGATCAGATCCCTCTCAGCCTTCTCTTCTCCACACTAAACAGCCCCAGGGCTCTCAGTCTCTCTTCCCAGGGCAGATGCTCAAGTCCCCTAAGCATCCTCCTGCCTCTCCCTTGGACTCTCTCCAGCAGCTCTCTGTCTCTCTTGACCTGGGGAGCCCCAAACTGGACACAGGATTGCAGCTGTGGTCTCAGCAGGGCAGAGCAGAGGGGGAGCAGAACCTCCCTAGCCCTGCTGGCCACACTTTTCTTGCTGCCCCCCAGGCTCCCCTTGGCTCTCTTGGCCACCAGGGCACATTGCTGTGCCATGCAGAACTTGCTGCCCACCAGCACTCCAAGCTCTTTCTCCATGGAGCTGCTCTCCAGCAGGGCATTCCCTAACCTGTCCTGGTGCCTGCTGTTGTTCCTCCCCAGCTGCAGGACCCTGCCCTTGTCCTGATTGACCTCCAGGAGGTTTGCCTGCAGCCAGCTCTCAGCCTGTCCAGGTCACGCCTGAGGGGTGTTAGCCACCCCCCAGTTTTGCATCATCAGAACTTGCTGAGGGTACTCTCAATGCCCTCAGCCAGGCCATCACCCCTCTTTTGTCATTTGGATGTTACAAGGCAGGCAAAGATGCAGTTTAAAGGCTGAGTTGTGAGCTCTGTTGTGATAGTATATCAAACACGATGAGTGTTTGATGGACTGTGCTAAAGGGAGCTAAAAATAACCCCCCCATCTGCTCACCCTTCAAACAACATCCGGGGGGCTGCCTATGGATAGTGGAATCTTTTCATGGAAGGCAAATGGAAATATGTTTATTCCCATCTTGCTGAAAGAAGGGAAAAGAGGCAACATGTCAGGAAAGATGTTCTAACAAGGAAGGAGTTGTGGGCTTACAGCTTTTCTGGAGCATAGTAGCACTGCATGGATGAGTAGATGCAATAAAACCCCCAGAGGTACTCACTGCAGGCACTGCCTCTAATGAGCATAGAAATCACAGGTCACAGAATATTAGGGGCTGGAAGAGGACCTCGAAAGCTCATCCAGTCCAACTCACCTCCCTCAGAAGGATCACCTGGAGCACATCACACAGGAATGCATCCAGGAAGGTCTTCAGTATCTCCAGAGAGGGAGACTCCACAACCCCCCTGGGCAGCCTGATCCAGGACTCTGTCACCCTCACAGGGAAAGAATTTTCTCTCCTGTTTCCATGAAACTTCCTCTGCCTCAGCTTCCACCACTGTCCCTTGTGCTGGCATTGGGCATCACCCCGCAGAGCCTGGCTCCAGCCTCTGGGCACTCCCCCTGCACATCTTTAGCACCAGCAATGAGGTCACCTCTCAGGTTCCTCATCTCCAAGCTAGAGACCCCCAGCTCCATTAGGTGTTTGCAAACAGTCTCTCTGCAGCCTTCTTGCAGCCCCCTTCAGGTCCTGGCAGGTTGCTCTTAGGTCTCCCTGCAGCCTTCTCTTCTGCAGGCTGAACACCCCCAGCTCCCTCAGCCTGGCCTCACAGCAGAGCTGCTCCAACCCCCTGAGCATTTCTATGTCCCTCCTCTGGAGCCTCTCCATCAGGTCCATGTCCTTGCTGTGCTGAGGGCTCCAGAGCTGCACACAGCACTGCAGGTGAGGTCTCAGCAGAGCAGAGCAAAGTGGCAGAATCACCTCTCTGGCTCTGCTGGCAGTGCTGTCAGGGAGGATATTTCCAGCAGAAGGTATGCTGGAGATGCAAGTCAGGAGTGGGTGGGTGTCTGTGTGTCTGTAGGTGTCTGGATGGATATAAAAACGACAGCATTTGCTTGGGTTCAGCAGATTGGATTCCCAAGTAGCTGAGATGTGTTACAACAGCTCTGAAAAGGAAAGCTTTTGCCTTATCTTAGCGGAGGGGGGAGGATACCTGCCCGACTTGGCATCTTTTCCAGCCCCAAAAACCTCTGAAGCTGCTTGACAGGAAGTGTTGAGCAATTGCTTTCTGTGCCAGTCTTCAGAGGAAATTATCTTTCTCTCTTTCTCTCTCTTTCTCTCTCTTTCTCTCTCTTTCTCTCACTTTCTCTCTCTTTCTCTCTCTTTCTCTCTCTTTCTCTCTCTTTCTCTCTCTTTCTCTCTCTGTCTCTCTCTCTGTCTCTCTCTCTGTCTCTCTCTCTGTCTCTCTCTCTGTCTCTCTCTCTGTCTCTCTCTCTGTCTCTTTCTCCCTGTCTCTTTCTCCCTGTCTCTTTCTCCCTGTCTCTTTCTCCCTGTCTCTTTCTCCCTGTCTCTTTCTCCCTGTCTCTTTCTCCCTGTCTCTTTCTCCCTGTCTCTTTCTCCCTGTCTCTTTCTCCCTGTCTCTTTCTCCCTGTCTCTTTCTCCCTGTCTCTTTCTCCCTGTCTCTTTCTCCCTGTCTCTTTCTCCCTGTCTCTTTCTCCCTGTCTCTTTCTCCCTGTCCCTTTCTCCCTGTCCCTTTCTCCCTGTCCCTTTCTCCCTGTCCCTTTCTCCCTGTCCCTTTCTCCCTGTCCCTTTCTCCCTGTCCCTTTCTCCCTGTCCCTTTCTCCCTTTCCCTATTTTATTTTTCCCCTTTCCTTTTTTTCTCTTTCTCTCTTTTCCTTTTTAGTTTTCCTTTCCTTTTTAATTTTTCTCTTTCTCTTCCTCTTTCTCTTTTCCTTTTTTATTTTTCCTCTCTCCTTTTTTATTTTTCCCTTCCCCTTCCCCTTCCTCTTTTCTTTCTCTTTCTCATTTTTTATTTTATTTATAGTTATTTATAGTTATTTTAATAGGTTTTATTTATATTTATTTTATATATTCGTTTTTCTTGATTTTTATTTTGATATAATAATTTATATTTTTATTTATAGTTATTTATTTTTATATATTTGTATGTATCAATATTTATTTTATATATTTATATATTTTAATATATTTAATATTTATTTGAATTTATTTTTATATATTTTATTCATATCTGGTTTTGTTTATTATTTATTTTTATACATTTCTATACATTTCTATTTATGTTTATTTTATTTTTTTCTATTTAGTTTTACTTTATTTATATTTGGTTTTATTTATTTTTATATTTATTTTTTATTTAATTTGCCTTATTTTTATTTATTTATAGTTATTTATGTTTATTTTATATATTTCCTCTTATTGATTTTTAATGATTTTTATATATTTATTCATATTTATTTCTGTTTATTTTTATTTTTCTGTTTATTTTTATATATTTATTTCTATTTATTTTTCCTTCTTTTATCTATTTTATGCAGGGCCAAAGGATGATCAGAGGTCTGGAGCTCCTCTCCTATGAGGAGAGACTGAGAGACTTGGGGCCTTTCAATCTGGAGAAGAGAAGGCTCTGAGGAGACCTTCTTGTAGCTTTCCAGTATCTGAAAGGGGCTACAAGAAAGCTGGGGAGGGACTTTTGAGGTTGTCAGGGAGTGATAGGACTGGGGGGAATGGAGCAAAACTAGAAATGGGGAGACTGAAATTGGATGTTAGGAAGAAGGGTGGTGAGAGCCTGGCAGAGGTTGCCCAGGGAGGTGGTGGAAGCCTCCTGCCTGGAGGTTTTTGCAGCCAGGCTGGATGTGGCTGTGAGCAACCTGCTGTGTGCTAGGAGGACAGGCTGAGGGATCTGGGGGTGTTCAGCCTGAAGAAGGGAAAGGATCCAGGGAGACGTAAGAGCAGCCTTCCAGTACCTGAAGGGGGCCTAAAAGATGGATATAGAGAGAGTGTTTACAAAGAACGAGGGAAAATGGCTTCAAAGTAGGAGCAGAGCAGATTGAGATTGGGTGTTAGGAACAAGTTGTGCAGCATGAGGGTGGTGGAACACTGGAAGAGGTTGCCAAGGGAGGTGGTTGAGGCTCCATGCCTGGAGATCTTGAAGGTGAGGCTGGAGAGGGCTGTGGGCAACCTGATCTAGTTGGGGATGTCCCTATTGACTGCAGAGGGGCTTGGACTGGATGAGCTTTAGAGGTCCCTTCCAACCCAAACCCTCTTATTCTCTGGTTCTATAAATCTAGATGAATCTAGTCAGACATTTGAGTCCGAAACTCTTGTTCCAGATGGTTAATCATTTAGCATTCATTGAAGGCTTTCAGAAGCCAGTACAGATTGCCACTAGAAAATGCCAAGCATTTCAGGTTTGGAGAGTCACTCTGCCAGGATTTAATTACATGTGAAAGTCAGTCTTCTCCTGCAGGAACTATTGCGGTGTTGCCTGGTGGGAAAAGGAAAGAGCAGCCCATAAGAGGTTCACTTCTCATCCTCTCTTCTGTGTTTATACTGAATATTGCAGTCGTGGTATGGGTTCCTTTCAGGATGGTTTTTGTCTGCTGTGATTCTGGGCACTTTTATGCCTTCCTATGCAAACTCCTATATCACTGCTGCCCTTGGAATCTACTACCTTTATTCATTTATAGATTTAAAACTGCAGCAGGACAGGTTGGGAGGGGATCTGCTGGAGAGCAGCCCCAAGGAGAAGGAGCTGGGAGTGCTGGTGGGCAGCAAGTTCTGCATGGGACAGCAATGTGCCCTGGGGGCATTCAGAGGAGTGTGTCCAGCAGAGCCAGGGAGGTTCTCCTCCCCCTCTGCTCTGCCCTGCTGAGACCTCACCTGCAATATTGCATCCAGTTGTGGGCTCCCCAGTTCAGGAGGGACAGGGATCTGCTGGAGAGAGTCCAAGGGAGGGCTGCAAGGATGCTGAAGGGACTGGAGCAGTGCCTGGGGAGGAGAGGCTGAGAGCCCTGGGGGTGTTTAGTGTGGAGAGGAGAAGACTGAGAGGGATCTGATCAATGTCTATCAATAGCTGAGGGCTGGGGGTCAGGAGGGAGGGGACAGAGACAGGCTCTGCTCAGCTTTTATTCTTTTCTTTTCCTCTTTGCTTCTTCTACTTTTCTTCTACTTTTCTTCTACTTTTCTTCTACTTTTCTTCTACTTTTCTTCTACTTTTCCTCTACTTTTCCTCTACTTTTCCTCTACTTTTCCTCTACTTTTCCTCTACTTTTCCTCTACTTTTCCTCTACTTTTCCTCTACTTTTCCTCTACTTTTCCTCTACTTTTCCTCTACTTTTCCTCTACTTTTCCTCTACTTTTCCTCTACTTTTCCTCTACTTTTCCTCTACTTTTCCTCTACTTTTCCTCTACTTTTCCTCTACTTTTCCTCTACTTTTCCTCTACTTTTCCTCTACTTTTCCTCTACTTTTCCTCTACTTTTCCTCTACTTTTCCTCTACTTTTCCTCTACTTTTCCTCTACTTTTCCTCTACTTTTCCTCTACTTTTCCTCTACTTTTCCTCTACTTTTCCTCTACTTTTCCTCTACTTTTCCTCTACTTTTCCTCTACTTTTCCTCTACTTTTCCTCTACTTTTCCTCTACTTTTCCTTTCCATCTCTAACCTGTTAAGAAAACTTCATTAATTAAGTCTAATTAGTGTCTTCCTTTCCCCCATTTTTCTGCTCAGGTAGATTCATCAAATGGATTCATCGAATGATTTGGGTTGGAAGGGACCTTGAAGGATCATCTAGCTCCGACCCCCCAGCAACAAGAAGTGACACTTCCCACCAGCCCAGGTTGCTCAAGGCTTCATCTCTCCTGGCCTTGAACACCTCCAGGAAGGGCACATCCACAACCCCCCAAGGTAATCTATCCCAGGTAATCTCTTCCAGGTCCATCATGATATATTATGTATTGTGCACAGTGCTCCAAGGCACTTCTTAAGGGTTTTGAAATCAGAAAGGTTTTCAGTTTGTCATTTACAACTTTAGGGAGCAGAATCACTGCAAAGATTTTCTTCCTTCTGAAGAGGTATCCAGGAAGGATCTTTATATTATTTTTTTCCCCTTCAACTGTTTCATTTCCCAAGAATCTTTTTTTTTTCCCCCTTCATCTGTTTCTTTTCCCCAGAATCTTTATTTTTTCCCCTCAATTGTTTACTTCTCCAAAAATCTTTATATTATTTTTTCCTTTCAACTGTTTCATTACCCAAGAATCTTTTTCTGCTTCAACTGTCTCATTTCCCAAAAATCTTTACTTTTTTTTCCCCTTCAACTGTTTCACTTCCAAAGAATCTTCATATTATTTTTCCCTTTTGACTATTTCATTTCCAAAGAATTTTTATTTTATTCCCCCCTTCAACTCTTTCATTTCCCAAGAATCTTTATTTTATTTTTTCCTTCAACTGCTTCATTTCCCAAGAATCTTTATATTATTTTTCCCCTTCATCTCTTTCATTTCCCAAAAACCTTTTTTTTCCCCTTCAATTGATTTATTTCCCAAGAATCTTTATTTTATTTTTTCCCCTTCAGCTCTTTAATTTCCCAAGAATCTTCATATTATTTTTCCATCCTTAATTCTTTAATTTCAAAAGGATCTTTACATTATTTTTTTCTCTTCAACTGTTTCATTTCCCAAGAATCTTTATTTTTTCCCCTTCAACTGCTGTGTTTTCCAAGATCATTTGTATTATTTATTCCGCCTTTGTTTCATTTCCCAAGAATCTTTATATTGTTTTTCCATCCTTAACTCTTTCATTTCCAAGAATCTTTATATTATTTTTTCCCCTTTGACTGTTTCATTTCCAAGAATCTTTATTTTTACCCTTCAACTGCTTCATTTTCCTTTTCCCATCTCTTCACAACCTCAAGGTTAGAATTTTTTTTTTTTAATTTATACTTTTTTTCCCTTCTGAGCTAGGACAACTTTCTCTTCATTTTGCTTTTCAATACTCCTTGTTCTCAGCTGTGTTTCCTAACTCATCAGGGGCTGCATGCTAAGGCTTTCCTTGCCAGTACTGATGCTTCTTAACTCAGTGGACTGAATGTATGCAAAATAAAATAGATGTTAATAGATGTGTTAGAGTCCCAGGGCTCTTGCTGCTGTCAGGTTGCTTCCCATCTCTTCTGCTCAAGGCACCCTGCCTGCACTGGTGCTCATTTCGCTGGCTCTGACACAACCAGACAGCAAAAATCATGAGGAAAAACCATCCACAGCTTTGCAGAGATGAACATTTGGTAAATTCTTTCCTTAACCATGATGATCCAAAGGAAGAAAAAAAAAAAAGCTGAAAATAGGGAATAAGTTTTTCTTGAAGGAACCACCTTAATTTATTTTACCATTCTTTAACAGTTTGTTTCCTTTCAAATCCTGGAGCTGCTAAATGACTTTTCTCTTTGCTCAAAGCTCACTGAGAGCTTCAGCCTTATGAATAAAATCAGAGAATTGCCAGGGTTGGAAGGGACCTCAAAGATCAGCCAGTTCCAACCCCCCTGCCATGGGCAGGGACACCTCACACTCCAGCAGGTTGCTCACAGCCACATCCAGCCTGGCTGCAAAAACCTCCAGGCAGGAGGCTTCCACCACCTCCCTGGGCAACCTATGCCAGTCTCTCACCACCCTCATGGGGAACAACTTCTTCCTCACATCCAATCTCAATCTCCCCATTTCTAGTTTTGCTCTATTCTTCTCAGTCCTATCACTCCCTGACACCCTCCAAAGTCCCTCCCCAGCTTTCTTGTAGCCCCCTTCAGATCCTGGAAGGCCACAAGAAGGTCTCCTGGGAGCCTTCTCCTCTCCAGACTGCACAACCCCAACTCTCTCAGTCTGTCCTCACAGCAGAGCAGCTCCAGCCCTCTGCTCCTCCTCATGGCCCTTCTCTGGACACCTTCCAGCACCTCCAGCCTAAATGGCCCCCAGCAGGCATCCTAAATCAAATACTTCTGAAACCTTCTCATTCTCTGAATGGATTTTTTTTTTTTCTTAATTTATTACCCATCACCTAGGCAATAAGGCAGAGACTTTACAGAATGTACACATTGACTTACTGGGGAAAGAAAAAAATGTGCATGCAAATGTTATTCCTATTTGTCTTCTAGGAGGCAATTAATGTCTCTCTTCCTCTGGTATCAAGCAACCTGCTGGGATATGGAAACAATTAATACCTTGCAAGAATTAGCTGAAGGAATTTCATGTTTGTCTTATTTAAGGTAAGACGTTTCTAGGAGACCTTCTTGTGGCCTTGCAGTATCTGAAGGGGGCTACAAGAAAGCTGAGAGGGACTTTTTAGGGTGCCAGGGAGTGATAGGACTGGGGGGGATGGAGCGAAACTAGAAGGCTGCAGAGGTGGTGCCCAGGGGAACCTCATGAGGTTCAACAAGAGCAAGTTCAGGGTTCTGCACCTGGGCTGGAACAATCCTCACTGTCAATCCAGGCTGGGGGAGGAGGGGAGAGAAAGCAGCCCTGAGGAAAAGGCCTTGGGGGTGCTGGGGGATGAGAAGCTGGCCAGGAGCAGGCAGGGTGAGCTTGCAGCACAGAAGGCCAAGGGCAGCCTGGGCTGCATCCAAAGCAGCATTGTCAGCAGAGCCAGAGAGGTGATTCTGCCACTTTGCTCTGCTCTGCTGAGACCTCACCTGCAGTGCTGTGTGCAGCTCTGGAGCCCTCAGCACAGGAAGGACATGGACCTGATGTAGGGTCCAGAGGAGGGCCAGGAAAATGCTCAGGGGGTTGGAGCAGCTCTGCTGTGAGGCCAGGCTGAGGGAGCTGGGGGTGTTCAGCCTGCAGAAGAGAAGGCTCCAGGGAGACCTAAGAGCAACCTGCCAGGACCTGAAGGCTGGAGACGGACTGTTGACAAGGGCCTGAAGTGATAGGACAAGGGGCAGTGGTTTGAAATTAGAGAAGATTTAGATTGGATGTTAAGAGCAAGTTCTCTACAATGAGGGTGGTGGAACACTGGAAGAGGTTGCTCAGGGAGGTGGTTGAGGCTCCATCCCTGGAGATATTGAAGGTGAGGCTGGAGAGGGCTGTGGGCAACCTGATCTAGTTGGGGATGTCCCTGCTGAGTGCAGAGGGCTTGGACTGGATGAGCTTTGGAGATCCTTTCTGGCCCAGAGCATTCTATGATTCTATGATATAATTCTGGAAGTGCAAACATCTCCAGAAAATTAAAAACTTGGAATATATTTGGTAAAAGAGACAAAGAAAGGTATCTTTTTGCCTTCACCCTCTTTGCAAGTATCCCTATTTCTTCTTCCCACAGCCTGTACAAGACAACAGAAGCTCCATGAGCCAAGTTACCAAAACAATTTCCTTACACTTCTGTGATCAGTGCTAGGCTCAGATTTCATCATGCTTCAGCCCCAGCTGAAAGAAATAACTTAATTACAGCAGAATGTTCAGGTTAACCTAGACAATCACAGCAAGCTTGAGAGTAAATGTCTTAGCTGAACAGAAAGACAACAGCAAGTTGGCATCAGCTTTTTGAATCATTTGCTCAGCTTCACCTGTCCGACAATGAGGTCTGAGGTGCCCCTTGCTTTAAATGCTTTCTGGCCACCTCCTAAGCCAAACTCTCCTGGAAAATCTAAGATTTTTTTTCATTTCCAAAGCAGAAAGAAATCCGTTTCCTCTAAATCTCCAATTGCTAACTATCTCTAAAGTTAGAGAGATTCTATTTCTTCTGGTTTCCATACACTCAAGTGATGCCTTCAGTCTACTATGAGGCTCTAAAGTTATTAAGGTTCTATTGCTTATGGTTTCCATAAATTAATGGAAGGAGGGGTAAAGTAATAAAGAGAAAAAAGGGGAAAACCCCACACCTGACCAACTCTGCTTCCTCCTGGAATTCCCTCCTCATCTCACATCCAAAATCTGCCTGGAACAGGGACATCCCTGACTAGATCAGAGCCCTGTCACACCTCACCTTGAATATCTGTAAGGATGGAGCCTCAACCACCTCCCTGGGCAACCTGTTCCAGTGTTACACCACCCTCATAGTGAAGAAATTCTTCCTAACATCCAACCTAAATCTGCTCTGCTCTAGCTTGAAGCCATTGCCTCTGGTCCTGTCACTGCAGGAGAAGACTGAGAGGGGATCTGATCAATGTCTATCAATAGCTGAGGGCTGGGGGTCAGGAAGGAAGGGAGAGGGACAGGCTCTGCTCAGTTGTGCCCTGGGATAGGACAAGGGGCAATGGATGGAAACTGCAGCACAGGAGGTTCCAGCTCAACATGAGGAGGAACTTCTTCCCTGTGAGGGTGACAGAGCACTGGAAGAGGCTGCCCAGAGAGGTTGTGGAGTCTCCTTGTCTGGAGCCTTTGCAGCCCTGTCTGGATGTGTTCCTGTGTGACCTGTGCTGGATTCCTTGCTCTGGCAGGGGGGTTGGACTGGATGATCTCCAGAGGTCCCTTCCAACCCCTACCATCCTTTGAGCCTTTACAAACAGTCTCTCTCCATCCTTCTTGCAGCCCCCTTCAGGCACTGGCAAGCTGCTCTTAGGTCTCCCCAGAGCCTCCTCTTCTCCAGGCTGAACACCCCCAACTCCCTCAGCCTTGAACACTGAATGAACAACAAAGAGTTGGCTGCAGGGATTTGGCAGGCAGATGAGAGCAGCTCTCCTGTCATCCATCTCTACCTACATTATTTCATCTGGTAAGCATCTAAACTGCAAGAACATCCAAATATTGATTACAAGCTGTGGGAACTGGCTGTTTTCTTCAGGGGGCAATAGATCCTTTGCTCTGCCACCTCTATGAGGAGGTTGGAGAGCATAAGACTGCTGTGTGGAAGCTTCAGAGCAAGCTTAGTGATGCAGTTGCCTTCCTGAAGAATTCTTTTCTATGCTAATTGGGGCAGAATTGGGGAGCTAATAGAAAGCAAACCTCCAAGTTTCAAGCAACCTAAGAGCTTACATTTGCAGTCACTTAATTATGGTCTGTGAAATATGCAAAGCTCCTCCTGCCCTGAGTTTTGAGCAAAGTTTTTATGTTTGTTTGTTTGTTTTTCTCCAAAGAAATTAATGTTTTCTAGCAGTAGGCACCTCCAGTTGTTCAGGGTTTGATTTATTTTTTTTTTTTCTGGAGGGCAAATTGCCCTTTTTAAATTTGTTTCTGCCACTTAATAAATAACCCAGAGCCAAAGCTTCATTTTTTTCCTTTTTTTTTTTTATCCCAGAGGAGCCAAAAAAAAAAAAAAAAAAGAATATATTACATTAACTAATTTCTAGAGATTAGTTGTGCTTGTAAACAGAGCTTCATTTGCTTTCCAACTGAGCTGCTCTGGTAATTTTATTTTGTTTGGGGGGGAGGAGGGAGGAGTAATTTCAACCCACCCCAGAGGGAGAAAAAATGAGATTGTGTCACTTCACTTTAATGGCTTTGCATTCAGTCAAGTCATTCTGCAGTCAGTTTGGAATGGAGCTGAACTGGGGCAACATGTCCTTGTTATTCCTAATATCTGGACTCCAACAAACAGAGGAGAAGCATCCAAACTGCTCCCAACCAGTTGATAACTAGGCAAGGATGGAGTATGTACAACCCATCCCCTTCCCTCCCAAATAATTAAGACTGTATCCAACCATTCTGACCCAAATGAGCTGCATCCTCCTTGATTTCCTGTTGTTTGCCTCTAGACAAGCCAAGCTGAAAAAGAGACACTGATTTGATTTGGTAAGGAATACTCTGGCTGCCTGATGCCTGTTTTTTTTTTTCCCCCCTGCTTGCTCCTCATGTCCTGCCAGCAATTATCTCATCCAGAGGTAAATGGCTGGAGACAGAGCAGCAGTCAGGAAACTTCTGAGAGAGGGGAAACTTGGGGTGGGTTGAAATGATTTCCCTCCCACCAACCTCTCCCCAACTAATTTGGAGAAAATTCCTTTCCCCCCTCCCCACATAAATTGCTCAGACTTGGCTCAGTTTGGGATGGAAGCAAAGGAAGCTCTCTATTTGCAAGCAAAAGTCGGGAAATATGAAATGCAATGGATGTGGACAAAATAGACAACAGGTGTACTCTACAGAGGTATATTTACAATTGATAAACAACACAGCAACTCCTCAGACCCTCTTGGATGGATCCGGGGGATCATTCACCTCCTCCTTCCCTTCCTGCCTCGCTATTACCTCACACAGTAGTCAAAACAGAGATCCCCTGGCAAGGCCATGGGAGATAGAGAGAGGAAAGTTGCAAGCAGAAGGGACAGAAGAAGAGAAGAGAAGGCAAGAATTGTTTATGCCTCTCTTCTATACCCCATTAGCAAGCCAATGAATTCTATAGACCTTAGCATTATTTTTCTTTGGAATCCAATGGGAATAATTTAACTTTCAGTCTTTGCAGTTAGGAACCAGGCTGAAGTTCCCCCTTCAAACTGTTCCAGCTGGAATAAAACCTGACCTAATCCCAATCAGATGTTGTTATTCAAACCTTGATCTAATCCCAATCAAATGATAAAATCCCAATCATATGTTATTATTCAAAGCTTGATCTATTCCCAATCAAATATTATTCAAACCTGATCTAATCCAAATCAAATGTTATTATTCAAACCTGATCTAATACCACCCGAATGTTATTATTCAAACCTTGATCTTGTCCCAACCAAATGTTATTATTCCAAGAAGCTCTTTTCCCATCAGACAAACATTGCCTTTGCAATTGGCATTTTCAGGCCCTGCATGCTTGCTGCAGATCATGGCACAAAGCAGAGTGAAGCCTGAAATGAAGATTAATCAGGGAAACAATGGTCTAGAGCTGGATCTGTGCTGTGTCCCAGAGCTGTTTGTTGGATAGAATGCAGCCAGCAGGAACTCTCCTGCCCTCATGGGACCTTGGACATTGGGACTCCCTTCTGATGGGAACAGAAGAATAAATATGTAGCCCTGACCCACTTCAAAAAGAGTCCTGGTGGACAACAAGTTCTGCATGGGACAGCAATGTGCCCTGGGGGCCAAGAAGGCCAATGGGGTCCTGGGGGGCATTCAGAGGAGTGTGTCCAGCAGAGCCAGGGAGGTTCTCCTCCCCCTCTCCTCTGCCCTGCTGAGACCTCAGCTGGAATATTGCATCCAGGTCTGGGCTCCCCAGTTCAGGAGGGACAGGGATCTGCTGGAGAGAGTCCAAGGGAGGGCTGCAAGGATGCTGAAGGGACTGGAGCACTGCCTGGGGAGGAGAGGCTGAGAGTCCTGAGGGTGTTTAGTGTGGAGAAGACTGGGAGAGGATTTAGTCAATGATTCTAAATATCTGAGGGCTGGGGGTCAAGAGGGGGAGGGGACAGGGACAGGCTTTGCTCAGTTTCACCCTGTGACAGGATGAAGGTCAATGGATGGAAACTCCAGCACAGGAGGTTCCACCTCAACATGAGGAGGAACTTCTTCGCTGTGAGGGTCCCAGAGCACTGGAACAGGCTGTCCAGAGAGTTTGGGAGTCTTCTCTGGAAAATTTCAAGACCCATATGAATGCATCCATGTGTGACCTGTACTGGATTCTCTGGTCCTGCTCTAGCAGGAGGGTTGGACTCGATGACCTTTGGAGGTCCTTCCAACCCCTGACATCCTGTGACTTTGTAGCTGGCAGCAACCTGGTACAGTGCACACTGCTGGTTCCATGCCAAGGTGACTGTATCTGTAGGAAGGGAGCAATCTCCCTTTGGATGTTTATTGATTAGTTTAATCAGCTTTAAACTCGGAGCAATTGTTCTCCATCTGTTTTGGCTTTAAAGGTTTGTGTTCCTTGCTCAGATCAAAGAAAGCTCCAGTGTCCAAGTGGTGATCTGTTCCTTTCCAAAAATAGTAGCTGAAAATGTTGCATCTCACTCCATTCTTCCCCTTATTTATAGACTTAAATCATCCTGAGTAAAACACTGCTGGTGCTTCTGATGTGTACGTGATTGCTGTTTGCAAACCCCAGCCAGTGACCAATAGAGCTTTTGTCCAAAGGTTGAATGTAGAGAGAGGTTATAGAGATAGAGATCCATAGATAGAGGGATGATAGAGATAAGGATAGAGATGGGAGAGATGGAGATGGAGGTGAGAGAGATGGAGCTGGGAGAGACGGAGATGGAGTTGGGAGAGACGGAGGTGGAGATGAGAGACATGGAGACCTGGAGCTGAGAGAAATGGAGGTGGGAGAGATGGAGATTGGAGAGATGGAGATGAGGGAGATGGAGAGATGGAGCTGAGGGAAATGGAGATGGGAGAGATGGGGAGATGGAGCTGAGAGAAATATAGATGAGAGAGATGGAGATGAGATGGAGAGATGGAGAGATAGGCAGAGATATATAGATACAGATATGATAGAGAGATAGAGATGGAGATGATGGAGATGGAGTTTGAGTAGAGCTAAAGACAGAGATGGAGGTAGAGATAGAGATAGAGGTAGAGGTGATAGAGGTGGAGATGATAAAGATGGAGATGAGAGAGAGAGACTGATGGAGATAGAGATTATAGAGACAGGGATGGTAGAGATAGGGATGATAGAGATAGAGAGAGATGATAGAGATGATAGAGATAGATATAGGTTGCCCAGAGATGTTGTGGAGGCTCCAAGCCTGGAGGTGTTCAAAGGCCCCAGGTTGGGTGAGGCTTTGAGCAACTTGGTCTAGTAAGAGATGTCCCTGCCCATGACAGGGGGTTGGAACTAGATGATTTTTAAGGTCCCTTCCAATCCAAACCTTTCAGTGATCCTGTGATAGATATAGGTATAGATGATGTAGATGTAGGTATAGATAATATAGATACAGGTATAAATATAGATACAGGTATAGATATAGGTATAAGTATAGATATAGATGACATAGAGACAGATACAGCTATAGATACAGACATATAGATTATAGATATAGATAGATGTACACACACGTACCCTCCATGTATAGAGGCTATACATATACATCTGGATCATTATGAGGTCCAAACACCTGTTTAGTCCTTGGATTTCTTGATCCAACAACATATCTGACTCATCCAATAGGTAGGAGAAACACCAAGCTTAGGGGAAAAAAGTCATCCTCTTGTTTTAGAGGTGGCTTGAAATGTTACAGACCCACAGAAGTGGGAGTGAGGAAAGGAGGGGCAGTGGGTGGTGAGGTGGAAAATTTGGCTTTCCTCTTGGCTTTAGTGCTGCCGAATAGCTTCTGGTGGCAGCTTTTGGCAAGCTTGGTAAGATGTGAGAGGTGAGCACAAGCCAACCTCATGAGGTTCAACAAGACCAAGTGCAAGGTCCTACAGCTGAGTTGAGGCAATCCCAAGCACTGATAGAGGCTGGGCAGTGACTGGCTGGAGAGCAGCCTTGAAGAAAAGACCTTGGGGGTGCTGGGGGAGGAGAAGCTCAGCAGGAGCCAGCAGTGAGCACTTGCAGCCCAGAGAGCCAAGCAGAGCCTGGGCTGCAGCAAGAGAAGTGTGGCCAGCAGGGCCAGGGAGGGGATTCTCCCCCTCTGCTCCACTCTGCTCAGACCACACCTGGAGCTCTGGGTCCAGTTCTAGAGCCTCTGTTCCAGGAAGGATCTGGAGGTGCTGGAAGGTGTCCAGAGAAGGGCCATGAGGATGAGCAGAGGGCTGGAGCTGCTCTCTTATGAGACAGACTGAGAGAGTTGGGGTTGTGCAGTCTGGAGAGGAGAAGGCTCTGAGGAGACCTCTTGTGGCCTTCCAGGATCTGAAGGAGGCTACAGGAGAGCTGGGGAGGGACTTTTTCGGGTGTCAGGGAGTGATAGGACTGGGGGCAATGGAACCAAGCTGGAAGTGGGGAGATTCAGGCTGGACATGAGGAAGAAGTTGTGAGGAAGAAGTTGTTCCCCATGAGGGTGGTGAGAGCTTGGAATGGGTTGTCCAGGGAGGTGGTGGAAGCCTCATGCCTGGAGGTGTTTAATGCCAGGCTGGATGTGGCTGTGAGCAACCTGCTGTAGTGTGAGGTGTTCCTGCCCATGGCAGGGGGGTTGGAACTTGGATGGTCCTTTTTCCCTTCCAACCCTGTCCTATGATTCTATGATTCTGTGATGCACGTCAGCTCTCAGGCAACATGCTGGCTTGTTTGGGGACAGAGTTTTGGCTCGAGTATGCCTTCTGTACTTAGAGGCAGTAAAGGTATGGATTCAAGCTAAAAAAAGGCAAAAATAACCCCAAATTTCCTACTTGGAGTTTTCTCTCAGGAAGGCTCAGCAAACTGATCATGCCATTTAATACCACAGCAGCACACCATGGCTGAAACATAATTTTCTTTGCTTGGCTTCTGCAGTTCTTCTGCAAAGGTTACAACTTCCACTTCTTGGAGCGAGTTCATGCACTTTGGGGTTTTCACAGCAAATATTGGAAGCATGCTGCTGTTATTTACCTTGAACTCAGGGTTGGGAGAGTGGCAGAAGGAGGAAAAAAAAGTCTTCCATTGGGAAATTTGGATCTGTTAATGTGTGTAGGAAGTCTGAAATGCCTTACACTTTACAGGAGATATGAACAGGGTTCTGATCAAAGTCCTTTTCTTTGCAGAGCTGTGATCCTGCTGAGTTATCATGGCCTCATAACTCATTTGCTGGTGTGTAATCTACTTACCAGGCTGCTGAAAGGGAATGGTTCTTAGCTGTGCTTTTTATCCTATTGTGCTGGCTTCTGGGAGTAATTCTGAAGGGAAATCGTTTTCCCTGCTGCTGAATGGGAGCTTTTAGGCTGAAATGACAGAATAGCTACACCAGAACTTTGCAGGAGAAAATAATAAAAAAAAAAAAATATATATATATCTCCCCCCCCCAGGTCTTCAGAGGGGGCAGGTGAACTGTGACCTTCAGTTCTTAATTACACTAAATCACTTCTGAATGCGTGATGTCCTCCATTAACACTTCTGATGAACAACTTGCCAATGGGCTGGGGCCCATGACTGCCTTCCTCTTCTCTCTTCCTGCTCAATGTGACCTTGTTCCCACAGTTCTGAATTCCAGGTTGGGACTGCAATGAAAGGGCAGGAGTTAACAACACCATCCATTCATTAAAATTAACCTGGGAATGGTTGTGACTGATGAATGACCCTGAGAAAACCACCATGGCCTTTGGGACAGTTGTGACAGGCCAGTCACTGCCAGCAGAGCCACAGAGGTGATTCTGCCACTTGGCTCTGCTGAGACCTCACCTGCAGTGCTGCATCCAGCTCTGGAGCCCTCAACACAGGAAGGATATGGACCTGATGGGGAGGGACCAGAGGAAGGCTGCAAAAATGGTCAGGGAGTTGGAGCAGCTCTGCTATGAGGACAGGCTGAGGGAGCTGGGGGTGTTCAGCCTGGAGAAGAGAAGAAATTGCATGAGAAAGGATGGACAAACCAAGCAGAGTTTCAGCCCATTGCTTGCCAAGCTGCAGCCCCACTCCTGAAGTTTTATCCAGTTTTGCAACATTCCCAATAGTTCTTCCTGGAAACATAAGAGTCAGTGTCACATTCAGCTCCTTAAGCCTCTGCACAGACCCAGGAGAAATATTCCTCTACCACTGCTCATTTCCTCCAGGTATGTCCCCTTTCAACACCTGATGGAGCAGGTCCAGAGGAGGGCCATGGAAATGCTCAGGGGGTTGGAGCAGCTCTGCTGTGAGGCCAGGCTGAGGGAGCTGGGGGTGTTCAGCCTGCAGAAGAGAAGGCTGCAGGGAGACCTAAGAGCAACCTGCCAGGACCTGCAGGGGGCTGCAAGAAGGCTGCAGAGAGACTGTTTGCAAAGGCCTGCAGGGACAGGACCAGGGAAAATGGCTTCAAAGTAGAGCAGAGCAGATTGAGATTGGATGTGAGGAAGAAGTTGTGCAGCATGAGGGTGGTGGAACACTGGAAGAGGTTTGCCCAGGGAGGTGGTTGAGGCTCCATGCCTGGAGATGTTCAAGGTGAGGCTGGAGAGGGCTGTGGGCAACCTGATCTAGTTGGGGATGTCCCTGCTGACTGCAGAGGGGTTGGACTGGCTGAGCTTTGGAGGTCTGTTCTGGCCTGAACCATTCTGTATAATTCTAATACCTCAGGATGGATTAATTGAAGTCTAGTAAGATTTTTGGTTTCCTCTCTGTAGCTGTCACTATGCCTGTGGTATTCCCTGCCTAATGCCAAAGATCCTGCTGCTAATGAGATATGCAAGGTGAGGCTCAATAAGGCTCTGGGCAACCTGATCTAGTTGGGTGTGGTGGGTTGAGATCTCCTCCCCACATTAACACCACCAGACTGGCTCAACTTGGAAGCACATGAGGCTATATTTTAAAGCCCCCCACATTGGCGATGTCCTTTGCTGACTGCAGGAGGGTCAGACTGGATGACCTTTGGAGGTCACTTCCATCCTGGACCATTCTATGATTCTATGACTTTGAGAAGGAGCAAAATACATTGCCACAGAAGCACTTTTTCTGCCTGTGCTTCAGGTTTCTGGGCACCTCATTGCCATGGTGATCTACACCAGGCATGATACAGCAGTATGAGTCAGTGCCAAAACAGAAACCCATCCATGCTTTCCAGCTGCTCCGTTTGGTTACATCCATGTATGCTGTGAAGAAAATGTTTGGCTTTCCCTATTAGCCAGGAATAACCTGCAGCAGCAGCCACAGGGAGGTGCAAGGGAGGGTAGGAAAACACTGGGAAGAAGGAAGTATTTGAGGTGAATATAAACCTTTGGTTGTTGAGGAGGAACTTCTTCCCTGTGAGGGTGACAGAGCACCTGGAACAGGCTGCCCTGTGGGGTTGTGGAGTCTCCTTCTCTGGTGACTTTCAGGACCCATCTGGATGTGTTCCTGTGTGGGCTGTGCTGGGTGCTATGCTCCTGCTCTGGCAGGGGGAGTTGGACTCGATGATCTCCAGAGGTCCCTTCCAACCCCTATCATCTTCTGACTTGTTGCTTCCTTCCTTTTGCAGGTGATGGCTGCTTCCATCTCTGTATTCTGGATGCCTCTACTTTACTCCTTGTGCTAATGTGTAAATCCTTGATGGTGTGGATTAGGAGAGGGGAGATCTGATCGATGTCTATCAATATCTGAGAGCTGGGGGTCAAGTTGAGGGGGCCAAGCTCTTTCCAGCCCTGTCTGGATGCATTCCTGTGTGACCTGTGCTGGATTCTGTGCTCCTGCTCTGGCAGGGGGGTTGGACTTTGATGATCTTTGGAGGTCCCTTCCAACCCCTAACATCCTCTGATCTGTGATCCTCCAAACTGTGGCAGTGACTGGGGCTGGCTGCAGCCAGAACCAAGGTGCTGAAGGCTTTGTGCTGGCTGCCTTAGGAGCCTTCCTGGCAGCACTGATGCCAAGGGGCTTAGTGCACTCTGAACTTAAGGATCTAAAATCCAAGAGGAGGTTTTTATACCATACTTCTAGTTGTAATTTCCCTGAGGCTCCCTGTCTAAAAATTTGGCTTCTGCTTGAATTTGTATTTTTTTGTTTCCCCTGTTTGATTCCTAAACTTCTATTAAAAGACTCTGAAACACCTAACAGAGGCTGTAGCATTTCCAGCAAAGCAAGGACAGGTCAGCTTGACTTGTCAACGCTCCTTGGTCTGTCTTTTCAGCCTCCCTTGGTTCAGAGAGGTCAGATTGCTAACTAAGCATCATGTTCTCCAGATTGATTAATGCTGCTCCTTTGTTCCTAACACCCCCTTGGCAAAGTGGTGCAGAGAGCAGGAAATGGTTGAATCAAGGGAAGGAGGAATGGGAAACAGGCTGTGGGCTGCAGTTGTTCATAAAGTCTAAGGGAAGGAAAAGGCTGAATCAAGGGAAGGGGTAACAGGAAACACGCTGTGGACTGCAGTTCCTCTAAAGCCTAAGGAAGTGAAGGAAATTATTGAATCAAGTGAAGGGGCAATGGAAAACAGGCTGTGGGATGCAGTTGGCCATAAAGCCTAAGGGAAGGGAAGGAAATGGTTGAATCAAGGGAAGGGGCAATGGAAAACAGGCTGTGGGCTGCAGTTGCTCATAAAGCCATAGATTGGAGATCTGGGTAAAGCCACCTCAGGTACCACCTGTGGTGCCCACTGACTTTGAGACAGCTGTGGCACTGCCTGCTGTGATGTCCTGTTCTTGCCTTCACAAATATTTCCTAGAATCACAGAATTGTCAGGGTTGGAAGGGACCTCAAGGCTCAGCCAGTTCCAACCCCCCTGCCATGGGCAGGGACACCTCACACTCCAGCAGGTTGCTCACAGCCACATCCAGCCTGGCTGCAAAAACCTCCAGGCATGAGGCTTCCACCACCTCCCTGGGCAACCTCTGCCAGTCTCTCACCACCCTCATGGGGAACAACTTCTTCCTCACATCCAATCTGAATCTCCCCACTTCTACTTTTGCTCCATTCCCCCCCAGTCCTATCATTCCCTCACACCCTCAAAAGTCCCTCCCCAGCTTTCTTGGAGCCCCCTTCAGATCCTGGAAGGCCACAAGAAGGTCTCCTCAGAGCCTTCTCCTCTCCAGACTGCACAACCCCAACTCTCTCAGTCTGTCCTCACAGCAGAGCAGCTCCAGCCCTCTGCTCACCCTCATGGCCCACTCTATATTCAGAGTGATCCATTGCTGACAGTCATTGCACTACAGTTCAGGTAAAGAGTAGCTCCCAGAGCTAGAAGGTAATCACCTGCAGAGTTGGATTTGAAATCCTTGTTTGAAGGAGCTCATAACAGCTGAGGGCTGCAACAGAGCAATGTGTAACACAACCCAAGGAAGAAATAATTAAGGTAATGAAAAATGGGAAAGAGGAAGCAAGGGAGAACTGATAAATGGTAGGAAGCAGCATGTTCAGTTTCATTTATGGTAAGAATAAGTTTATGAGCAGCTGTGAGACTATGCAGCTTCATCAGGTCTAATAGTGTTAAGGGAGCTGCAGCTGGACAGCTACCTGCTGAGGGAAAAGGGTGAGGAAACCAAAAGCCTGCAGGAAATCAGCAGGAGGAGACTGTTTCACAGAATTACCCAGGCTGGAAAAGACTTCCAAGATCAGCAAGTCCAACTATTTAGATTGGATGTTTGGAACAAGTTCTGCACCAGGAGTGTGGTGGAACACTGGAACAGGTTGCCCAGAGAGGTGGTTGAGGCTCCATCCCTGGAGATATTCAAGGTGAGGTTCAACAGGGTTCTGGGCAACCTGATCTAGTTGAGGATGTCCCTGCTGACTGCAGAGAGGGTTGGACTGGATGAGCTTTGGAGGCTGAGGGAGCTGGGGGTGTTTAGCCAGGAGAAGAGGAGGCTCAGGGGAGACCTTCTTGCTCTCTACAACTCCCTGAAAGGAGGTTGTAGCCAGGTGGGGGTTGGTCTCCTCTCCCAGGTGACCAGTGGCAGAAGAAGGGGACACAGTCTCAAGCTGGGCAGGGGAAGTTTAGGCTGGAGGTGAGGAGAAAGTTCTTCCCAGCAAGAGAGACTGGCCATTGGGATGTGCTGCCCAGGGAGGTGGTGGAGTCACCATCCCTGGAGGTGTTCAACAAAAGCTTGGATGTGGCCCTTGGAGTGATGGGTTACTTGTCAGGAGGTGTTAGGGGTTAGGTGATAAGTTGGACTTGATAATCTCTGAGGTCTTTTCCAACCTGCTTGATTTTGTGAACAAGTTCTTCAGCATGAGGGTGGTGGAACACAGGAAACAGGTTGCCAAGGGATGTGGTTCAGTCCCATCCCTAGGGATATTCAAGGTGAGGCTGGAAAGGGCTGTGGATGACCTGATCTAGTTGGGGATGTCCCTGCTGACTGCAGGGGGGTTGGTCTGGGTGAGCTTTGCAGGTTCCCTTCCAACCCAGACCATTCTGTGATTCTATGAGGGGTAAAGCATCACCAGTTTCATTCCAAGCCATGGGCACAGATTCATTTCCATGGTTCTGCTGTTCTCTGTACTCACATTTTGGAGTTTCTTTTCCATTTTACTTCCTCCTTCACTGGTAGATTCTCAGTTGGCAATTTCTGTTTCTGAGAGTTTTACAGCAAGGTCCAGTCATGAATTCCAAGTGTCCCAAGACACTCACTGCCCTGAAAAGTACAATGAAGTCCTCACAGTGATCTGGGCAGCCCAGCAGAAGAGAACAGATCTCCTTGCTCACACCAGCAGCAACAGGTTGCCAAATGACTACACTTGGAGTAACCAACTGCATTATAAGGAGATAGCAAAAGAAAACCTTTGTCTCAGAACTCAGTTTTCATCACCATCACAGAATCAGCAAGGTAGGAAAAGACCTCAGAGATCATCCAGTCCAACCTCTCACCCAGCACCATCCTATCAACTCACCCATGGCACTGAGTGCCTCATCCAGGCTGCTTTGAAACACTTCCAGGGATGGTGACTCCATCATCTCCCTGGGCAGCACATCCCAATGGCCAAGCTCTCTGTCTGGGAAGAATTTCTTCCTCACCTCCAGCCCAAACCTCCCCTGGTGCAGCTTGAGACTGTGTCCTTTCCTTCTGGCCCTGCTTGCCTGGCAGAAGAGCCCAACCCCCACCTGGCTACAACCTCCCTTCAGGCAGTCGTAGAGTTCCCATAGCTGAAGGAAAGAGGTCAACTGGTTGGAACTGCAAGTAATTAACAAATGAAATCTTTGCTCTTGGTTTGGGTTTTGCTTCTGTTTAGTTGGTTGTTCCTTTTGTTTTGGTTTGGAGGGGTTATTTGGGTGGGGTTTGGGGTTTTGTTTGGTTGCTTTGATGACATTTTTTGTTTGTTAGTTGGTCCTGGGTTGGTTGGTTGGTTTGTTTTTCTCTTTAGGTGGTGAACAGGAGCCACTCCCTCTTCCTCCAGGTTTTCCAAAACATGTTTGGACTGAAGTGATTTCTGTGTTCATATGTTGGACAGAACTTTGTGAGTGCATCACATGTGAAACAGAAATTGCCACACTTGTTTGGTTTTGGGTTTGGTTTTTATGTTTTCTCCCAGTCTATTTAATTTGAGTCTTTCAGTGATGTGCAGCCCTTGGGAAAATTTGATCTAGAAGTGTCACTATGTTTGTCTAGGAAAAAAAAGACCTCAGGAAAGGTATTTAAAGTAAGAGTATAATATAAATCCTCATTTCCAGTCACTTAAGGTCATTTTTCAGTAGGGGTTTTTCTCTCTCTTATGCACTCTAAGTATGTTGTGTAACTATACTGAGCCTCAGCAGGGCAGAGTAGAAGGGGGAGGAGAACCTCTCTCAACCTACTCACCACAGCCCTTCTAATCCACCCCAGGATGCCCTTGGCCTTCTTGGCCACCAGAGCACTTTGCTGGCTCATGGGCAACCTCCCACCCACCAGGACCCCCAGGTCCTTTTCCCCTTCCCTGCTCCCCAGCAGCTCAGTCCCCAACCTCTCCTGCTCCATGAGGTTGTTCTTTCCCAGGTGCAAGACTCTCCCCTTGCCCTTGTTGAATTCCATTCCATCTCTCCCTGCCCAGCTCTCAGCCTGTCCAGGTCAGGCTGAATGGCAGCACAACCTCCTGTGGCAGCCACTCTTCCCAGTTTGGTGCCATCAGCAAACTTGCTGGCAGTGCCCTCTGTGCCCTCCTGCCCAGCTCTCAGTCTGTCCAGGTCTCACTGTTGTTGTTGTTGTTTTGGTTTGTTTTATTTTTAGTAAGAGAAGTGACCTTCTGCTGCCTTTGTGATTAAAGCCTTTGCCAGTAATATGCAGCATTAAGATGACAGCAGGAGCAGGAGGGGATTGTCCCCTGGGACTCAGCTCTGGGGAGGCCACACCTGGAGTGTTGTGTCCAGTTTGGGGCACCTGAATCCAAGAGAGATGTGGAGGTGCTGGAGGGAGTGCAGGGGAGGGCAAGGAAGCTGGGAAGGGCCTGGAGAAGAAATGTGATGAAGAGCAAGTGAAGGAGCTGGGGATGGGTAGTGTGAAGCAGAGGAGGCTGAGGGGAGACCTCCTGGCTCTCTGCAGCTCCCTGAAAGGAGGTTGTGCAGAGGTTGTGCTGCTCTCTTCTCACAGCTCATTAGCCAGAGAAGAAGAGGGAAGAGCCTCAAGCTGCAGCAGGGCAGGGTCAGACTGGACAGGAGGAAGAATTTTTTCCCCTCCAGAGTGGTCAGGGATTGGAATGTGCTGGGCAGGGAGGTGGTGGAGTCCCCAAGCCTGGCTGTGTTTGAAGGTGGTTTGGCTGTGGTGCTTGGGGCTGTGGTTTAGGGGTGAGCCTTGCAGAGTAGGGTTGTGGGTTGGACTTGGTGATCCTGAGGGGCTTTGCCAACCTGAATGGTTCTGTGTTTCTGTGACACAATCAGCCCTGTGGTTTATTTAATTGTCACTTTTTGGCTCATTTGAATTCTTTTTTCCACCAGTGGGGAAAATCCCAGGTACAAAGCAGCAACAAATCTCACTCTGTAACAAGTGGAAACTCAAAGAGATAAGAGACAAAGCCACGAGTCTGCATGTGTGGAAAGATTAGGAAGATGCCTACAGCATGTTCTGGGCTGTTCAGCACCTTCTGCCTTTCCTGTGAGCCAGCAAATTGTTTCTCTGGTTGTTTGTATTTACCTAACCTTCCCTTATCAAACAAAATCCAGGGGGAAATATTGTTTCTATTTGAGACAAATATGCCTGGAATCCCCTGAAAGACTCCAAAGGTCAGAGGAACCTGTTTGGAATTATCACTCCCCAGCACCTATGAAGTCTTAGTGACATTAAACAGTACAAAGTGGAGGTGGCTGGCAAGTGTTAGATATTTAAAGCACAGCCTAGAAAATAATTTAAAAAAAGAATAAATAGCTCTGGTGAAAGACTTCCAGCTCTGGACAGTGTTTGTGGAATGAGAAATATGGTGGAAACCATTTTCAATTTGGCAGCAGGTGAGCTCTCTGCTGCTGCAGGCACCTTGCTGCTCTGGTCAGATGGAGCCTCCCACTGAGACTGAGAGACTGTCACCAACCCTTCCACACCATTTGATCTTGAAGCTAAGTGCTGAGTTCTACCCTTTGGCCACAACAACCCCAGGCAGTGCTCCAGGCTGGGGACAGAGTGGCTGGAGAGCAGCCAGGCAGAGAGGGACCTGGGAGTGCTGGTGGAGAGCAGCTGAAGAGGAGCCAGCAGTGTGCCCAGGTGGCCAAGAAGGCCAATGGCATCCTGGCCTGCATCAGCAAGAGTGTGGGCAGCAGGAGCAGGGAAGTCATCCTGCCCTGTGCTCAGCACTGGTTAGGTCACACCTTGAGTGCTGTGTCCAGGTCTGGGCTCCTCAGTTGAAGAAAGATGTTGAGATGCTGGAAGGTGTCCAGAGAAGGGCAGCAAGGCTGGGGAGGGGTCTGGAGCACAGCCCTGTGAGGAGAGGCTGAGGGAGCTGGGGGTGTTTAGCCTGGAGAAGAGAAGGCTCAGGGGAGACCTTCTTGCTCTCTACAGCTCCCTGAAGGGAGGTTGTAGCCAGGTGGGGGTTGGGCTCTTCTCCCAGGCAAGCAGGGACAGAAAGAGAGGACACAGTCTCA
The DNA here is from genome assembly GCF_027791375.1 of Indicator indicator. Taxonomy (NCBI): domain Eukaryota; kingdom Metazoa; phylum Chordata; class Aves; order Piciformes; family Indicatoridae; genus Indicator; species Indicator indicator. The sequence continues at coordinate 2,495,254 of NC_072014.1, read as the reverse complement.
AGCTGCATCAGGGGAGGTCTAGGCTGGATGTTAGGAGGAAGTTCTTCCCAGAGAGAGAGTTTGTCCATTGGGATGTGCTGCCCAGGGAGGTGGTGGAGTCACCATCTCTGAAGATGTTCAAGAGAGCCTGGATGAGGCACTCAGTGCCATGGTCTGGTTGATTGGATAGGCTGGGTGATTGGTTGGACTGGATGATCTTGGAGATCTCTTCCAACCTGGCTGATTCTATGATTAAAATATAATAAAGCAGTGTTTGCTTTATGCAGAAATGGGCAAATATTTGCATTTTAAATCTGTTTGCCCAGAGATTAGGGAAACTGAATCACAGCAGTGCTTTGAAATGGGGTAGATTTTTAACTAGCCCTGCTTCTTACTTAGGAATTATGACACTGTAGAGGCTTGACTTCTTATTTAGGAATGATGATACTGTAGGAGGCTTCTTCTTGTTGCTAGGCTGTCTTTTGTTTGGCTTTTTCTTTTTCTTCTTAGAATCAGAGAATCAGAGAATCAGTCAGGGTTGGAAGGGATCTCAAGGCTCATCCAGTTCCAACCCCCCTGCCATGGGCAGGGACACCTCACACTACAGCAGGTTGCTCACAGCCACATCCAGCCTGGCTGCAAAAACCTCCAGGTATGAGGCTTCCACCACCTCCCTGGGCAACCTCTGCCAGTCTCTCACCACCCTCATGGGGAACAACTTCTTCCTAACATCCAATCTGAATCTCCCCATTTCTAGTTTTGCTCCATCCCCCCCAGTCCTATCACTCCCTGACACCCTCAAAAGTCCCTCCCCAGCTTTCTTGGAGCCCCCTTCAGATCCTGGAAGGCCACAAGAAGGTCTCCTCAGAGCCTTCTCCTCTCCAGACTGCACAACCCCAACTCTCTCAGGCTGTCTCCAGAGCAGAGCAGCTCCAGCCCTCTGCTCATCCTCATGGCCCTTCTCTGGACACCTTCCAGCACCTCCAGATCCTTCCTGGAACAGAGGCTCCAGAACTGGACCCAGAGCTCCAGGTGTGGTCTGAGCAGAGTGGAGCAGAGGGGGAGAATCCCCTCCCTGGCCCTGCTGGCCACACTTCTCTTGCTGCAGCCCAGGCTCTGCTTGGCTCTCTGGGCTGCAAGTGCTCACTGCTGGTTCCTGGTGAGCTTCTCATCTCCCAGCACCCCCAAGTCCCTCTCCTCTTGCTTAACTAATACTGAAATAATTTCTTGGGCATCTCCTTAGAACGAATTAAAAAGTAATTTAATCAAAAGAAGTAAAGAAAAGATAAGTGTCTCTTAAAGAAGTAATCGGGGATTTGGATGTGGGAAAGAGAAAGAGGAGGAGTCATTTTTCATGTTGGTGGATGAGAATCTCAATCTGAGCTGCCAAGCGTGCACTTGCAGCCCAGAAAGCTAACAATATCCTGGGTTGCATATGGAGAAGTGTGGCCAGCATGGCCAGGGAGGGGATTCTTCCCCTCTGCTGCATTCTGCTGAGACCCCCCCTGGAGTACTGTGTCCAGTTCTGGAGCCTCTGTTACAAGAAGGATCTGGAGGTGTTGGAATTTTGCCCAGGGAGGTGGTTGAGTCACCAACCCTGGATGTATTTAAAGGTGGTTTGGATGTGGTGCTTGGGGATGTGTTTTAGGGGTGAACCTTGCAGAGAAGAGTTCTGGGTTGGACTTGGTGATCCTGAGGGGCTTTTCCAACCTGAATGGTTCTGTGATTCTGTAATGTGTCCAGAGAAGGGCTATGAGGATGAGCAGAGGGCTGGAGTTCCTCTCCTGCGAGGACAGCCTGAGAGAGTTGGGGTTGTGCAGTCTGCAGAGGAGAAGGCTCTGAGGAGACCTTCTTGTGGCCTTCCAGGATCTGAAGAGGGCTCCAAGAAAGGTAGGGAGGGACTTTTGAGGGTGTCAGGGAGTGATAGGACTGGGGGGAAATGGAGCAAAACTAGAAATGGGGAGATTCAGATTGGATGTTAGGAAGAAGTTGTTCCCCATGAGGGTGGTGAGAGACTGGCAGAGGTTGCCCAGGGAGGTGGTGGAAGCCTCATGCCTGGAGGTTTTTGCAGCCAGGCTGGATGTGGCTGTGAGCAACCTGCTGGAGTGTGAGGTGTCCCTGCCCATGGCAGGGGGTTGGAACTGGTTGATCCTTGAGGTCCCTTCCAACCCTGACAATTCTGTGATTACCAAACCCCCAAAGCTCTCAGAACACACAGACAGGCACATTTTCATGCCACATCTGTCTACTGAAAACTTCCATGTGAAAGTTTTTCAGTGACACCTGTGGTTATGAGGACTTTGCAAGCACAGAAACTTAGCCAAGCCATTGGTTGGGGGGGTGGGCAGAGGTTGTGCAACTGTGCAGTTGTCAGCTGAGCTAATTTCTGTGCAGGGGAAAGATAGTTCTGGAAATCAAGTGGAAGCAGTGCATGTAATCTCCAGGGATGCCTCAGAAAATTTATTTCCTGGAATTAATCAGAAAAAGGGAAAAAATTCTAAGTGAGAGATGAGATGAACCTGAGTGTCTAACTGCAGCCTCAGACAGACTGATATGGAAGTTAGCAAGAGCAGCACAGAAAGAGGGGGGAGAGCAATTCCAGCTAGGAAGTAGAGGTTTGTGCAAGAAAAATGAAACAAACCAACAAACAAAACAAAACACACACAAAAAAAAAAACCACAAAAAAACCTCAAACAAAAAAAAAACCCAAACAAAACAAAAACCCCAAATCAAAACAAAACAACAAAACAAAACCAAATCAAATCAAAAGAAAACAATGAAACAAACAAAACAAAACCAAATCAAACCAAACCAAACTAAATCAAATCAAGACAAAACAAAATAACAAAAGAAACCAAAACAAAACAAAGCAAGAAAACAAAACAAAACCAAAGCAAACCAAATAAAAACCAAATCAAACCAAACCAAACCAAATGAAGACAAAACAAAATAACAAAAGAAAAAACCAAAGCAAACCAAATCAAATCAAGACAAAACAACAAACAAAACAAATCCAAATCAAACCAAATAAAAACCAAATCAAACCAAACCAAATCAAAACAAAACAACAAAAAAAGAAACCAAACCAAATCAAGAAAAAACAATAAAACAACCAAACCAAATCAAATCAAACTAAACCAAACCAAATCAAATCAAAACAGCAAAAAAAGAAACCAAACCAAATCAAGACAAAACAATAAAACAAATCAAACCAAACCAAACCAAATCAGATCAAGACAAAACAACAAAAGAAACCAAACCAAAGCAAACCAAATCAAAACAAAACAACAAAACAAACCCAAATCAAAACAAACCCAAACCAAATGAAAACAAAACAAAGCAAACACAACAAAACAAAAAATCCCCAAACCAAACCAAGACAACAAAAGAAAAGAAGAAAAAGAAACAAAAAAGAAACTCTGAGGGGAATTGAGGCTGAAATGAGAGATGTTTCTGTAAGTGCCTGCTTCCATATTACCACAATAAGATTATGCTTAGTTTCTCAGGAGATGCTTCCTGTGATTAAATTTCCCTCCTGAACTACCCTGAATCCAGCACATGATTGAGTCACCTTGAATCCAATGATCATTTAAATAGGGAGGAAAAAAAAAAAATCCCACTCAACATTAAAGGAATCATTTCTCCTCCCTGTAACTCATTTATGGCAGGCTGCTACTGCCAGAAAACATTTCCAGCTGCTGGAGAAGATAGAGGAGGTTAAGTGTAAATGAGATTTTCCTCCTTTTACTTACCTATGCAAAAAGCTGAGGACTTATGTCCTAAGCATATTGGTTTAGGATTTCCATAATGCAGAGCAAACCTGGGAGGACAAATGTTGATGTCAATGTACTCTGTTAAAGGAAGCATCTAGCTGCAACTCTTGGTTGCACCTCCAGTGCTTTTCAGGAGCTTAATCATTCAAGAATGCCCAGTTGGTACCTCTGAGGGGTTGTCCTGAAGGGTCAAACCCCAAACCATGCCCTAACTCAATGGGAGGGGTCTGGAGCACAGCCCTGTGAGGAGAGGCTGAGGGAGCTGGGGGTGCTTACCCTGCAGAAGAAGAGGCTCAGGGGAGACCTTCTTGCTCTCTACAACTGCCTGAAGGGAGGTTGTAGCCAGGTGGGGGTTGGTCTCTTCTGCCAGGCAAGCAGGGACAGAAGGAGAGGACACAGTCTCAAGTTGTGCACGGGGAAATTTAGGCTTGATCTTAGTAAGAAGTTCTTCCCAGACAGAGAGATTGGCCATGGGGATGTGCTGCCCAGGGAGGTGGTGGAGTCACCATCCCTGGAGGTGTTTAAAAGCAGCCTGGGTGAGGCACTCAGTGCCATGGTCTGGTTGATTAGTTAGGGTTGGGTGAGATCAGTTGGACTTGTGATCTTGGAGGTGTCTTCCAACCTGGCTGATTCTGTGAAACTGCAGATCCTAGCACCCCTATTTCCAGTTTGAGTCACTGTGTTGGAAGTTCTTAGATCTGTGCTTAAATCATTTAAGTGTCTTCATAAGTGAAATGTGTTCTACAAATACCTGAAGGGAGGTTGTAGCCAGGTGGGGGTTGGTCTCTTCTCCCAGGCAAGCAGGGACAGAAGGAGAGGACATAGTCTCAAGCTGTACAGGGGGAAGTTTAGGCTGAAGGTGAGGAGAAAGTTCTTCCCATAAAGAGAGATTGGCCATTGGGATGTGCTGCCCAGGGAGGTGGTGGAGTCACCATGCCTGGAGGTATCACAGTCTCACAGTGTATCAGAGGCTGGAAGGGACCTTCAGAGATCATCAGGTCCAAGCCCCCTGCCAGAGCAGCATCACCCAGGGCAGTCTGCACAGGAATGTGTCCAGCTGGGGTTTGAAAGTCTCCCAGAGAAGGAGACTCCACAACCCCCCTGGGCAGCCTGTTCCAGGGCTCTGTCACCCTCACTGTAGAGAAGTTTCTCCTCTCTAAAGAGGTAAAAGGTGAATTTTTTTATATTCAAGTTTGTCTCCATTGTTCCTTGTCTTATCCCTGTGTACCACCCAAAAGGGCCTGACCCTCTCCACTTGATCCCCAGCCCTCAGCTATTGATAGACATTGATCAGATCCCCTCTCAGCCTCCAAAAAAAAAGCTTGGATGTGGCACTTGGAGCCATGGTTTAGTTGTCAGGAGGTATTAGGTATTAAGTAATAGGTTGCACTTGATGATCTCTGAGGTCTTTTCCAACCTGGCTGATTGATTCTGTGATCCTGTATCACTCACAACCGAAGAGCAGAACCTGTGAATAGAGTTTGCAAATAAGCTATGGTGGTGTCTGAAGATACTACCAAAAAGATATTAACTAGTAAAATATAGAAAAATACAGATTTTGTTATAGTGGTTTAGTATAGCTTAGTGGGGAGAAGCCACATTCCATATATTCAGAGGATCTCTTGAGGTTAGAAAACATCAAACAACCTCCTGGCAGGTGCTGAGGGTCACCAAGGTACCAAATCAGCTTTGTTGGAGGTCAGCTCCTGGCCCCTGTTGGCTTCTAAAGTAACTCCCAGTTTAAACTGAAAAAAAAAAAAAAAAAAAAACAAAAACCAAAAACCAACAGAAAGCCAAAACAACAAAACTTCCCTTAAATTAAACTGGCAAAGCTCAACAGCCTCCTGCTGTTGATCTGAGGCTTGCAGGATGACACATTGGGCTGTCACTGCAGCAGAGTTAGGATCACACTTTGTAAGATGAAATTCCTTGGGTTTGTTTTCTTGGTGGTATTTATCTCTCAGCCTTAATTGAGTTATGGTCTAAGCTTAGACCTCTGGTTTAGCTTCGACACACAAAAAAAAAGCCAAACCCCAAGCAGCAAACCTCTGAGAATCTTCAGTCTTATCAAAGTTTTATCACTGGCATGAGCAAGCTTGAAACACAATTAACCTGTTACCAATATCAGGGTTTATTTATCCTCCAGCTCCAACCATTGATGTTATTGATCTCCTTCAGGGCTAATCGCTCCACTCTGCAACCTTAGGAAGTTGTTGCATTACTTCTTGCCATGGCAGTGATGTGTTTCAAGCTGTAGATTAGGACCAGGATAGTACAGACACCAATCATTCCTCTGGTAAGCCTGGGTACCAGGGAGGTAAGGAGACTGCTTTGCTGAGTGGGAAGTCAGAATCACAGAATGGAAGGGACCTCCAAAGCTCATCTAGCCCAACCCCCCTGCCAGAGCAGCAGCACCTAGAGCAGGTCACACAGGAGCACAGCCAGCTGGGTGTTGAATATCTCCAGAGAGGGAGACTCCACAACCCCCCCCGGGCAGCCTCCTCCAGGGCTCTGTCACCCTCACAGGGAAAATATTCTTCCTCCTGTTTCCATGGAACTTCCTCTGCCTCAACTTCCACCACCGCCCCTTGTGCTGGCACTGGGCATCACCCAGCAGAGCCTGGCTCCAGCCTCTGGGCACTCCCCCTGCACATCTTGAGCACCAGCAATGAGGTCACCTCTCAGGCTCCTCCTCTCCAAGCTCCAGAGCCCTCAGCTCCCTCAGGCTCTCCTCCTCAGGAAGATCTTCCACTGCCTTCAGCATCTTTGTGCCTCTGTGCTGGACTCTCTCAAGCAGTTCCCTGAGGTCCTTCCTGTACAGAGGGGCCCAGAACTGGACACAATATTCCAGATGAGGTCTCAACAGGGCAGAGTAGAGGAGGAGGAGGAGGAGGAGGAGAACATCTCTGGACCTACTCACCACAGCCCTTCTAATCCAGCCCAGGATGCCCTTGGCCTTCTTGGCCACCAGAGCACATTGCTGGCTCATGGTCACCCTTCCCTCCACCAGGACTCCCAGTAAAATGCTTATCTTTGATCTTAGATGTTGAGAAGGGAAAAAAAAAAAAGAGATTTAGTTGCCCTGCAGAACAGAAACTTTGTGTGTCTTGTGGCTGTTTAAACTAAGGGAGGATGTGAACTAAATGGGTGTGGAACTAGTGCAAAATGACTTCATGAGAAAGGTGAGCAAACAGCTCAGGATCAACTGCCTCATCCTCTTCAGTTTCCTCCTTAAAAGGTTAATTACTTTTAATCCAGTTCTCAAAACACAGCAGGGGAGAGGCAGAGAATAAAGAACAGGTCAAAGAACTCATACAGGACTTAGATGCTTTCAGCTCAACAAGGATCTGATGAATTTTTACTCCAGGGCATTTCAGGACTAAGTAAAAAAGCAATGCCTGTGCTTAAAATTGGGTAAAATCCCAGAGAAGTCCAGAAGGCCCCAGACAAGGATGATATCCAAAGACAGATGGAACAGGGAGAGTTTCAGGAAATATTAAGCAGGGCAGCCTCATGACAGACTGCAAAGAAGATGCTGGAGAATTAGATGTTCCATATACAGAGCTGGAGACAAGAACAAGCTGCCCATAAGGTGGGCTGGCAAGAACCAAACCATCACCTCTCTGACTGCTCAGAAGGTGCTTACACCAAAAAGGTGTGAGGTTAGGGTGAAGGAACAGATGCAACAAGATTTGAGTAGAGATGTTCATGTGGCCCTCTGTAACATTTGCAAAAGCAGGGGCTTGGCAAAACTGTTGGAAGAGGAACTCACTTTGGATAAGAGGCAGCCACAGTCTGTGTCCTACAGGAGCTGGGAGGGGATTGTCCCCTGGGACACACCTGGAGTGCTGTGTCCAGTTTGGGGCACCTGAATCCAAGAGAGATGTGGAGGTGCTGGAGGGAGTGCAGAGGAGGGCAAGGAAGCTGGGAAGGGCCTGGAGAAGAAATGTGATGAAGAGCAAGTGAAGGAGCTGGGGATGGTTAGTGTGAAGCAGAGGAGGCTGAGGGGAGACCTCCTGGCTCTCTGCAGCTCCCTGAAAGGAGGTTGTGCAGAGGTTGTGCTGCTCTCTTCTCACAGCTCATTAGCCAGAGAAGAAGAGGGAAGAGCCTCAAGCTGCAGCAGGGCAGGGTCAGACTGGACAGGAGGAAGAATTTTTTTCCCCTCCAGAGTGTTCAGGGATTGGAATGTGCTGGGCAGGGAGGTGGTGGAGTCCCCAAGCCTGGCTGTGTTTGAAGGTGGTTTGGCTGTGGTGCTTGGGGCTGTGGTTTAGGGGTGAGCCTTGTAGAGTAGGGTTGTGGGTTGGACTTGGTGCTCCTGAGGCTCTCTTCCAACCTGAATGGTTCTGTGGCTCTGTAATTATTCTTCATCCCTCTCACCTGAGAGCATTTCCAGCAGTTTCTCTAATCAGTAGCACATGAGGAGCAGCTGAAGGAGCTGGGGTTTAGTTTGGAGAAGAGAAGGCTCAGGAGACATCTGATTGCTCCCTACAACTACCTGAGAGAAGGTTGGGGTGAGTAAAGCTGGGGTTGGTCTCTTCTCCTGTGTGACTCTTGATAGGAGGGGAGGAAATGGGGTGAAGTTGTGCCAGGGAATGTGCTGGGCAGGGAGGTGGTGGAGCCCCAAGCCTGGCTGTGTTTGAAGGTGGTTTGGCTGTGGTGCTTGGGGCTGTGGTTTAGGGGTGAGCCTTGTAGAGTAGGGTTGTGGGTTGGACTTGGTGATCCTGAGGGGCTTTGCCAACCTGCATGTTTCTGTGATTCTTGCCTCTGACAGAACAGGCAGGGATCAGGGATCAGGTGAGGAAATCAGAAGCCCAGAGAGAGCCAGACTTGGCTAGGGACAAAAAAGGGAATAAGAAGCATTTCTTCAGGCACATCAGTGAGAAGAAGGAGCCTTAGTGGAGATGTGGGGCCTGTCCAAAAGGAAAATAGAGATTGCTCATGAGGGATGTGGAGAAGGCTGAGGTGCTCAGTCACTATTTTGCCTCAGTGCTCACTGGCAAGGGCTCTAGCTGGACTGAGCAAGCTCCAGAAAACAAAGGTAGGGAGTGGGAAAAGGAAGATGCCTCCACTACAAGTGAAGATCAGGTTCAAAAGCATCTAAAGAAGCTGCAGGTGCACAAGTCCATGGGGCTCAATTAGACCTATGGGTCCTGAGGGTGCTGGCAGTTGAAGCTGCCAAAGCACTGTCCATCACACTTGACAAGTCACAGCAATGTGGTGAGGTCCCTGCTGACTGGAAAAGCAGAAACACAGCCCCCATCTTCTACAAGGGGGGAAAAGGAAGACCCCAGAAACAACAGGACAGACAGTCTCACCTCTGTGCCTGCAGGGAGCATGGATCAGATCATAGAACCATAGAATCTGTCAGGGTTGGAAGGGACCTCAAGGCTCAGCCAATTCCAACCCCCCTGCCATGGGCAGGGACACCTCACACTGGATCAGGCTGGCCAGAGCCTCATCCAGCCTGGCTGCAAAAACCTCCAGGGATGGGGCCTCAACCACCTCCCTGGACAACCCATTCCAGGCTCTCACCACTCTCATGGGGAAGAACTTCCTCACCTCCAGTCTGAATCTCCCCACTTCCAGCTTTATTCCATTCCCCCCAGTCCTGTCACTCCCTGACACACTCAAAAGTCCCTCCCCAGCTTTCTTGGAGCCCCCTTCAGATACTGGGAGGCCACAAGAAGGTCACCTTGGAGCTTTCTCTTCTCCAGACTGCACAACCCCAACTCTCTCAGGCTGTCTCCAGAGCAGAGCAGCTCCAGCCCTCTGCTCATCCTCATGGTCCTTCTCTGGACACATTCCAGCACCTCCAGATCCTTCTTGGAACAGAGGCTCCAGAACTGGACCCAGAGCTCCAGGTGTGGTCTGAGCAGAGTGGAGCAGAGGGGGAGAATCCCCTCCCTGGCCCTGCTGGCCACACTTCTCTTGCTGCAGCCCAGGCTCTGCTTGGCTCTCTGGGCTGCAAGTGATCACTGCTGGCTCCTGCTGAGCTTCTCCTCCCCCAGCACCCCCAAGTCCCTCTCCTAAGGGCTGCTCTCAGGCCAGTCCCTGCCCAGCCTCTATCAGTGTCTGGCATTGCCCTGACCCAGCTGCAGGACCTTGCACTTGGTCTTGTTGTACCTCCTGAGGTTGTCATGGATTCACCTCTCCAGCCTGTCCAGGTCCCTCTGGATGGATCCCTTCCCTCCAGCCTGTCTGCTGTACCACACAGCTTGGTGCCATCAGCAAACTTGCTGAGGGTGCACTCAATGCCTCTCTCCAGGGCACCAACAAAGATGTTGAACAAGCCTGGTCCCAGGATTGATCCCTGAGGGACTCCTGAAGGCTTCCCTAAGGTATGCAGAGAATGAAGAGGAGGTGATTGGTGGTAACCAACATGGCTTCACCAAGGGCAAACCATGCCTGAGGAACTTGGTGGCTTCTTATGATGGAGTTACAGCACCAGTGGACAAGGAAAGAGCAACTGATTTCACCTACCTGAAGCATTTGACACTGTCCCTTATGACATCCTCATCACCACCTTGGAAAAGCATGGACCTGAGGGATGGATCACTCCCTGGGTAAGGAACTGGCTGGGTGGCTGCACTCAGAGGGGTACACTCAATGGCTCCATGTCCAAGTGGAGCCCAGTGACAAGTGTGGTGTCCCTCAGGGGTTGGCCCTGGGACCAGTATTGTTTAACATCTTTGTCAGGGATACAGACAGTGGCATTCAAAGTAGAGAAGAGGAGATTCAGGTTGGATGTTATGAACAAGTTGTGCAGCATGAGGGTGGTGGAACACTGGAAGAGGTTGCCCAGGGAGGTGGTTGAGGCTCCGTCCCTGGAGATATTGAAGGTGAGGCTGGAGAGGGCTGTGGGCAACCTGATCTAGTTGGGGATGTCCCTGCTGAGTGCAGAGGGGCTTGGACTGGATGAGCTTTGGAGGTCCCTTCCAGCCCAGAGCATTCTGTGATTCTATGATTGAGCACACCCTCAGCAAGTTTGCAGATAACACCAAGTTGTGTGGTCCAGTTGATATGCTGGAAGGAAGGGAAGCCATCCCAAGGGACTTGGACAGGCTTCAGAAGTGGACTCAAGCTGACCTCGTGAAGTTCAACAAGGCCAAGTGCAGGGTCCTGCAATCTGAAACACAAATATAGGCTGGCTGAGCAATGGCTTGAGAGTGGTCTTGAGGAGAAGGACTTGGGAGTGTCAGTTGATGGAAAACTCAACATGAGCTGGCAAACATAGAATCATAGAATCAGCCAGGTTGGAAGAGACCTCCAAGATCATCCAGTCCAACTGATCACCCAGGCCTAAGCAGTCACCTAGACCATGGCACCAAGTGCCTCATCCAGTCTCCTCTTGAACATCTCCATGGTCACTTGCAGCCCAGAAGGCAGCCATGTGCTGGACTGCATCAAAAGCAGTGTGACCAGCAGCATGAGGGAGGTGATTCTCCCCCTCCACTCTGCTCTCATGAGACCCCACCTGAGGTACTGTGTCCAGTTCTGGTGCCCCCAGCAGAAAAGGGACATTGAACTCCTGGAGTGAGTCTAGTGGAAGGCCATGAAGATGATCAAAGGGCTGGAGAACCCTATGGGGACAGGCTGAGAGAGCTGGGGTTGTTCATCCTGGAGAAGAGAAGGCTCCAAGGAAGACCTTCTTGTGGCCTTCCAGTACCTGAAGGAGGCTACAAGCTGGGAAGAGATTTTTTTATCAGGGCTTGTAGTGATAGGAGAAGAGGGAATGGACTGAAGCTTGAGGAGGGCAGATTTAGACTGGAGATGAGGAAGAAATTCTTTCCAGTGAGGGTGGTGAGACACTGGAACAGGTTGTCCAGGGAGGTCATGGAAGCCTCCTCCCTGGGGGTGTTAAAGGCCAGGTTGGATAAAGCCTTGAGCAACCTGGGCTAGTGTGAGGTGTCCCTGCCCATGGTAGGGGGGGTTGGAACTGGGTGATCTTTCAGGTCCCTTCCAACCCAAACCATTCTATGTATCTATGAAAAATAAATATTTTTTTTTTTTCCTCTGAGGCTGGAAGGTTTTGGGTTTTTTTTTTTTCCCCTCCGGGTTTGCTGCTGGACACAATTTGTATCCTGTAGAGGAGTTAGTTTTGCAGTCATGGTGTTCAATTATCTTTTGATTCCATTCTTAAAGTTTTTGTTCCCTCACTGATCCTGAGTGAATCTGCACTTCAGCTGCCTGAAGTGGTAGGAGAGCTGCCAAACCAAGAGCTGCTGTTGTCCTACAGTAGACATGTTCTGTGCCTCAAAACCTTTGCTTTGCTTTTATGGTGTGGAGATTTCTTCCACAGCAAACCAGGACAGGTGAATTAATGACAGAATTGGTGAGGAGCACATCCCTGCAGTGGGTTTTGGAGAAGCTTCCACACCCCTGGGGTTTAGCAACACTGTCATTTTGCAACCTGCAGTTTTCCTGCTTCCTGCAGTGATAGAGGATTAAAGAGCAATTAGATTTTGATCTCAGCACTGATCCAAGCCTTGGCCAGCTTTCCAGTTTTTTAGATCACAGGATCAGAGGATGTCAGGGGTTGGAAGGGACCCAAAGAGATCTTTGAGTCCAACCCCCCTGCCAGAGCAGGACCAGAGAATCCAGCACAGGTCACACAGGAATGCATCCAGATGGGGCTGGAAAGTCTCCAGAGAAGGAGACTCCACAACCTCTCTGGGCAGCCTCTTCCAGTGCTCTGGGACTCTTACAGTAAAGAAGTTCCTCCTCATGTTGAGGTGGAACCTCCTGTGCTGCAGCTTATATCCACCTCTCCTATGAGGACAGCCTGAGAGAGTTGGGGTTGTTCAGTCTGGAGAAGAGAAGGCTCCAAGGAAGACCTTCTTGTGGACTTCCAGTATCTGAAGGGGGCTCCAAGAAAGCTGGGGAGGGACTTTTTAGGCTATCAGGTAGTGAGAGGATTGGGGGGAATGGAGCAAAACTGGAAGTGGGGAGATTCAGACTGGATGTGAGGAAGAAGTTCTTCCCCATGAGAGTGGTGAGAGCCTGGGATGGGTTGTCCAGGGAGGTGGTTGAGGCCCCATCCCTGGAGGTGTTTGCAGCCAGGCTGGATGAGGCTCTGGCCAGCCTGCTGTAGTGTGAGGTGTCCCTGCCCATGGCAGGGGGGTTGGAACTGGATGATCATTGTGGTCCCTTCCAACCCTGACAGATTCTATGATTCTATTCTATGATTGCCCCTTGTCCTATCACAGGGAGCAACTGAGCAGAGCCTGTCCCCTCCCTCTTGACCCCCAGCCCTCAGCTATTGATAGACATTGATTAAATCCCCTCTAAGTCTTCTCCTTTCCAGGCTAAATACCCCCAGGTCCCTCAACCTCTCCTCACAAGGCAGTGCTCCAGTCCCCTAATCATCCTCGTAGCCCTCTGCTGGACCCTCTCCAGCAGGTCCCTGTCCCTCCTAAACTGGGGAGCCCAAACCTTCAGACCGTCCCAGGACCCCTTCTTTTTCAGAGAAGTGATAAAGAGCTTTTTTATGACACAGGGGACCTGCAACAAACTCTGCATTTAGGCTTTGAGGGACTATTTGCAGCAGATTGGTGAGGAGCAGAGTAACTGCTAAGAGATTTTCAGTGTATTTGGATTGATCCTGCTTTGCTGAAGTCTAGATTCTCTTTGGAATATTACATTGCATCCAGTTCTGGGCTCCCCAGTTCAGGAGGGAAAGGGATCTGCTGGAGAGAGTCCAAGGGAGGGCTGCAAGGATGCTGAAGGGACTGGAGCAGTGCCTGGGGAGGAGAGGCTGAGAGCCCTGGGGGTGTTTAGTGTGGAGAGGAGAAGACTGAAAGGGATCTGATCAATGTCTATCAATAGCTGAGGGCTGGGGGTCAGGAAGGAAGGGACAGGGACAGGCTCTGCTCAGTTGTGCCCTGGGATAGGACAAGGAGCAATGGATGGAAACTGCAGCACAGCAGGTTCCACCTCAACATGAGGAGGAACTTCTTCCCTGTGAGGGTGACAGAGCCCTGGAGCAGGCTGCCCAGAGAGGTTGTGGAGTCTCCTTCTCTGGAGCCTTTGCAGCCCTGTCTGGATGTGTTCCTGTGTGACCTGTGCTGGATTCTCTGCTCCTGCTCTGGCAGGAGGGGTTGGACTTGGTGATCTTCGGTGGTCCCTTCCAACCCCTGACACATCCTCTGATCCTGTGATATAATTGCATCTCTCCTTGACATTGTATTATATAACCTACATTTGTTGTGGTTTTGTTTGTTTGCTTGGTTTTATTTTTTGTTTGGGTTTGTTGTTTGTTTGTTTGTTGGTTTGCTTTGTTTCCTGGGGTTTTTTTTGAGCACAATCACAGAATGTTAAGGACTGGAAGGGACCTCCAAAGCTCATCCAGTCCAACCCCCTTGCCAGAGCAGGATCACCTAGAATAGGAGCACATCCAGGTGGGTCTAGAATACCTCCAGAGAGGGAGACTCCATAGCCCCTCCACAGACCCCTGGGCAGCCTGATCCAGGGGTCTGGCTCCCTCACAGGGAAAAAGTTTTCCCTCCATGTCTCCATGGAACTTCCTTTGACTCATCTTCCACCACTGCCCCTTGTGCTGGCATTGGGCATCACCCAGCAGAGCCTGGCTCCAGCCTCTGGGAGCTCACTCTACACATCTTTATCAACAGCAATGAGGTCACCTCTCGGGCTCCCCCAAGCCTCTTTAGCTGCTGATGAGTAAGACAAGCTGCCACTTATTTTCAGTTGCTTTAAACCAACACTTGCAGGCTGCCATGGAGTTGGGGTGGGGAGCTGTGCTCTGCACTTCTCAACCTGGGAAGGCTGCTTGCAGCAATTCCCTGAACTGCTTGGAGACACTGAAAGAAACCTTTCACCTTTAAAGATTTTCCTGTTAGACATGAGTCATGAAGATCTCTGTGTGGACAAGAGATAAGCTGCTTGAAAATGGTCTTCAAACACTTTTAGAGAAACAGAAAACATGAGGTCCCTGGAGTTCATATCTGGAATTCCAGCTTGGATAAAGCATTTGCTAAGTCCCTCAGGGGAAAATTTCAGCAGGAGTATGGCTATTGTTTATAATTCTAAATTCTTTTTCTTCTCCCTTCCTCCTTGCCTCTGGTTTTCATGATGTTTGGAGTTGCAGTAGAGTTGGTTGTTGTTTCTCAACAGCTCAGTGCTGCTGTCATGATGTTTGGAGTTGCAGTAGAGTTGGTTGTTGTTTCTCAACAGCTGAGTGCTGCTGTCATGATGTTTGGGGTTGCAGTAGAGTTGGTTGTTGTTTCTCAACAGCTGAGTGCTGCTGTCATGATGTTTGGAGTTGCAGTAGAGTTGGTTGTTGTTTCTCAACAGCTGAGTGCTGCTGTCATGATGTTTGGGGTTGCAGTAGAGTTGGTTGTTGTTTCTCAACAGCTGAGTGCTGCTGTCATGATGTTTGGGGTTGCAGTAGAGTTGGTTGTTGTTTCTCAACAGCTGAGTGCTGCTGTCATGATGTTTGGAGTTGCAGTAGAGTTGGTTGCTGTTTCTCAACAGCTGAGTGCTGCTGTCATGATGTTTGGAGTTGCAGTAGAGTTGGTTGCTGTTTCCCAACAGCTCAGTGCTGCTGTCATGATGTTTGGAGTTGCAGTAGAGTTGGTTGCTGTTTCTCAGCAGCTGAGTGGGCAACCTCTTCCAGTGTCTCACCACCCTCATGGGGAACAACTTCTTCCTAACATCCAATCTCAGTCTCCCCACTTCTAGTTTTGCTCCATTCCCCTCAGTCCTATCACTCCCTGACACCCCAAAAAGTGTCAAGTGTCTCTGAACACAATCTTATCAGCAGTTTTCTCAAATCTGCCTGTGGGATGGGTCTGGAAGGATAAATTTCCTGCCCCTGAGATTGTGATTGCAATTGGGGCACCACATCCTCTCTGCACACCACAGGAAACATAGGTTTGACACTACTGTGGCACTCAACCCACCAGGTGCATCATTTCTTTTAGATTTGCCTTTTAACCATGTCTTTTTTTTTTGTTGTTGTTGTTATCCTCCTTGAGAAATAAAAAAAATTAAAAAAAAAAGTTTTATGTGCTCAGGAAGAACAAATCTCTGTAAATACAAAATAACTTAATAAAATTCCAGTATTAGAGGTGACCTCATTGCTGGTGCTCAAGATGTGCAGGGGGAGTGCCCAGAGGCTGGAGCCAGGCTCTGCTGGGTGATGTCCAATGCCAGCACAAGGGGCAGTGGTGGAAGCTGAGGCAGAGGAAGTTCCATGGAAACAGGAGGAAGAATTTTTTTCCCTGTGAGGGTGACAGAACCCTGGAGGAGGCTGCCCAGGGGGGTTGTGGAGTCTCCCTCTCTGGAGATATTCCAACCCCACCTGGCTGTGTTCCTGTGTGACCTGCTCTAGGTGCTGCTGCTCTGGCAGAGGGGTTGGACTGGATGAGCTTTGGAGGTCCCTTCCAGCCCCTAACATTCTGTGATATAAAAGAATAGAATGCTTCAATTAAAAGTTCTACCAAGCTCCCTACAAAGCCTCCTAACTGTTTATCTCTTCTAATCTTCAGTGATTTAGGACTTGAAGTGAGAATAAAAAAAAGGGTTCGGGTTTTTTTGGGTTGTTTTGGAACATTTCTGTCTTGTTCACAAAGAAAAGAAAGTTTTGGTTATTAGGGCTGTGATGAGAGAAATGAGACATGAGCCAAGAAATCTCCATTAATCTCCCAAAATGTAAATGATCCTTTTAGTACTGCCAGCATTCAGTAAGACCAACATCCTTTTCATAATATCATATGGCAATTGCCAAGGTTCTACTCTGCTGTGTGAGGGAAGCTGGGGCAAAGACATCAGTTTAATTATTGCACCAGAAGAGGAGGCTGAAACCCAAAAGTCCCTGATACAACAGAGTCCAAGGAGCACTCAAAGGAGCAACCATCCCCTCAACAATCAACCCATCACCCCACACACAAATGCCCAACCCCTAAACTCCTATTTGCATATGAATGAAGTAAGATTTCTATTCAGCAGCCTTTAAAATGCTTTGGGCTTAAGGTATCTGACCACAACAGAACATTAGAAGACCAAGGGGGGAAAAAAACCAACAACAAAACAAACAAAAAAACCCAACCCAAGATGAATTGCATCTTTTAGTGACAGTCCTGAAGCACTGGAAATTTGTATTAGGGAGAACTGCAAGGAAAGACAGAGTTTCTCAAGGTGGTTTGGAACTTAAGTTCCAAAATAATCCTCAGGCTGGGGGAGGAGGGGATAGAAACAGCCCTGAGGAAAAGGCCTTGGGGGTGCTGGGGGATGAGAAGCTGGCCAGGAGCAGGCAGGGTGAGCTTGCAGCACAGAAGGCCAAGGGCAGCCTGGGCTGCATCCAAAGCAGCATTGCCAGCAGAGCCAGAGAGGTGATTCTGCCACTTTGCTCTGCTCTGCTGAGACCTCACCTGCAGTGCTGTGTGCAGCTCTGGAGCCCTCAGCACAGGAAGGACATGGACCTGATGGAGAGGCTCCAGAGGAGGGCCAGGAAAATGCTCAGGGGGTTGGAGCAGCTCTGCTGTGAGGCCAGGCTGAGGGAGCTGGGGGTGTTCAGCCTGCAGAAGAGAAGGCTGCAGGGAGACCTAAGAGCAACCTGCCAGGACCTGAAGGGGGCTGCAAGAAGGCTGCAGAGAGACTGTTTGCAAAGGGCTGCAGGGACAGGAGCAGGGACAATGGCTTCAAAGTAGAGCAGAGCAGATTGAGATTGGATGTGAGGAAGAAGTTGTGCAGCAGGAGGGTGGTGGAACACTGGAAGAGGTTGCCCAGAGAGGTGGTTGAGGCTCCATGCCTGGAGATCTTGAAGGTGAGGCTGGAGAGGGCTGTGGACAACCTGATCTAGTTGGGGATGTCCCTGCTGACTGCAGGGAGGTTGGACTGGATGAGCTTTGGAGGTCCCTTCCAACCCAGACCATTCTGTGATTCTATTTTTGGGTGGGAGCGGTTATTCTCAGCAGCTGGCTGGGAGACAGCTACTCTCCCTGTATTTTCTTGCTCCTTGAATTAGAAGAGGGTAGCTAAAATAAAGAGCCACCAGAGGAGCTTCAACTAAAACCCTCCTCTAAAACCCTTTCCCAGAGGAACTCATTGCTTCCTTTTTTTCTTGACAGGGAAGGGCAGACTGGGAGAGCTAAGTTCATGTTTCTGAATACTTTTTATGTGCAGGAGTTTATTTGATGTCCTAAAATAGCCACATGGCAGTAAATTTAATGCAGCCTTCTAAATTCCTACTGTCATGCAGCCATGGAAGGCCTGAATTCCTGATTTTCTGTGGCCTCTTTGTGCTGTTGGAGCAGCACTGGAGTGACTCTGAGGCAGGGAAAACTGCTGACTGGGGAATCTTGCTCTTGGCATCCAGCTGGCAACACATCTTTCTGCTTTGCCATGGCAGTCCCCTTTATTCTGTCACTTTGGGAACAAGGCAGAAGGATTGGTCATTGAGAAGGAGAAGCTGGGATGGAGGATTGAAGCAGATGTTGTCAGTGATGAGGAGAAGGAGATGGCAGATGTGAGACCTAAATCTGTATTGGGGGGAAGCCAGGGCACAACATGCTCCATCTGCTCCTGACTGCATGGGACCCAAGCAGCAGTGAGCTCTGTTAGTGAGTGGAATTTGCCCTCTGGGGCAGGAAATCTCCCTCTCAGTAGAGAGATTAAAGGGGAAAACTGTTGCAGATGAAGAAGATAATGAAAATAGATGTGTCATTAATGGGATAAAGGGAATTATTGTAACGATAAAGGAAATTGTTGTAATTCTTTAAAGCAAAGATGTATGTCTTTGCTTTGCCCATGCCCTGAGGAAGAATGAAATGCACTGAAGGGATGTGGGCAGGGAGTGGCTTGAAAGCAGCCCTGAAGAAAAGGATTTGGAAGTATAAGTGGATGAGAAGCTCAGCAGGAGGCAGCAGGGAGCACTTGCAGCCCAGAGAGCCAAGCAGAGCCTGGGCTGCAGCAAGAGAAGTGTGGCCAGCAGGGCCAGGGAGGGGATTCTCCCCCTCTGCTCCACTCTGCTGAGACCACACCTGGAGCTCTGGGTCCAGTTCTGGAGCCTCTGTTCCAGGAAGGATCTGGAGGTGCTGGAAGGTGTCCAGAGTAGGGCCATGAGGATGAGCAGAGGGCTGGAGCTGCTCTGCTCTGGAGACAGTCTGAGAGAGTTGGGGTTGTGCAGTCTGGAAATGAGAAGGCTCTGAGGAGACCTTCTTGTGGCCTTCCAGGATCTGAAGGGGGCTCCAAGAAAGCTGGGGAGGGACTTTTGAGGGTGTCAGGGAATGATAGGAGTGGGGGGAATGGAGCAAAACTAGAAATGGGGAGATTGAGATTGGATGTGAGGAAGAAGTTGTTCCCCATGAGGGTGTTGGGACCCTGGCAGAGGTTGCCCAGGGAGGTGGTGGAAGCCTCATGCCTGGAGGTTTTTGCAGCCAGGCTGGATGTGGCTCTGGCCAGCCTGCTCCAGTGTGAGGTGTCCCTGCCCATGGCAGGGGGGTTGGAACTGGATGATCCTGGGGGTCCCTTCCAAGCCTGACAGTTCTATGATTCTGTGATTCTGTGATTTTATGATCCTGTGATTCTATGATTCTGTGATTCTACTACATGAGCATCCCACTTGCAGGGCACAAGGAAAATTCAGACTAGGATCCCTCACAGCAGTAAGTAGCATGCAGCAGAAAGCTGTAAGCAGTGATGATCATGCTTGTAGGAGCTGACCTTTCCTAGACAGCAACGAGGTTCTCAGCAGTCTGTCACCACCTCTCAGATGTTTGTGTATCTCTGCAGGAAAGCCTGCTGCAGGCAGGGGAGCAGTTCTGGCTTCTAGCTGCTTCCAGCAAGAGCTTCTTTATCTTCTGCTTTCAGCAAGCAATTTCTAAAAGTAGACTGACTCCTTGAACACCTTTCTTCTTCCTTCCTTCCAAATTCCTTCCGAGTTCCTCCTTTCCTCCCTTCTGAGTTCCTCCTTTCCTCCCTTCCGAGTTCCTCCTTTCCTCCCTTCCAAGTTCCTCCTTTCCTCTCTTCCGAGTTCCTTCCTCCCTTCCGAGTTCCTTCCTCCCTCCCGAGTTCCTTCCTCCCTTCCTTCCTCCCTTCCGAGTTCCTTCCTCCCTTCCTCCCTCCTTCCCTCCCTCCCTCCTTCCCTCTCTTCCTCCCTCCCATCCCTCCCTTCCTCCCTTCCAAGTTCCTCCCTCCCTCCCTCCCCTCCCTCCCTTCCTCTCTCCCTCCCTTCCTCCCTCCCTCCCTTCCTCCCTTCCTCCCTCCCTCCCTTCCTCCCTCCCTCCCTTCCTCCCTCCCTCCCATCCTTCCTTCCTCCCCTCCTCCCTCCCTCCCTTCCTCCCTCCCTCCCTTCCTTCCTCCCTCCCTTCCTTCCTCCCTCCCTTCCTTCCTCCCTCCCATCCCTCCTCCCTCCCATCCTCCCTCCCTCCCATCCTTCCTTCCTCCCATCCTCCCAGGCTGCTTTCAGCAGAGCTGAAGCAAGTCACATTCAGAACCCTTCCCTTCCTCTTGCCGTTCCTGCGAGCCCAGACACCTACTGCCCCTTGGCAGCCAGCGAGCCACATTCCAGGCTGTCGATGAGGAACACAAATGTATTGCCATATTGTACAAAATGCTCTGACTGTCCTAATATTTTTGTGCTGTAGGAGCTTTGCTGGCTGCAATACCTCACCAAATTCCTTCCTTTGGAATAACAGAAGGCTTCATGAGGGTAAAAGGAAGTTTTGATGAGGAGAACATGAAAACCGCTGCTGTCTGCTCTCAGGTTTAGCTCAATAGAGAGCAGTGAATTAAAATCCACCACAGAAATCTTGCTGCCCCTTTTAAGTGGTGGGAAGAATTCAAGTTACGTCTGTTTCACGATGCCAATAATTGGCTTGGACAGCTCTGGATTACAGGAGGATGTCAAGAGGAGGTTGTTTTAGGTGTGGGTACTCAGTACTTGTCTTAAGTAGAATCAGAGAATTGTCAGGGTTGGAAGGGGCCTCAAGGCTCAGCCAGTCCCAACCCCCCTGCCATGGGCAGGGACACCTCACACTCCAGCAGGTTGCTCACAGCCACATCCAGCCTGGCTGCAAAAACCTCCAGGGATGAGGCTTCCACCACCTCCCTGGGCAACCTCTGCCAGTCTCTCACCACCCTCAGGGGGAACAACTTCTTCCTAACACCCAATCTGTATCTCCCCATTTCTAGTTTTGTTCCATTCCGCCCACTCCTATCACTTCCTGATGCCCTCAAAAGTCCTTCAACAACCTTCTTGTAGCCCCCTTCAGACACTGGAAGGCCATAAAGGTCTTGGAGCCTTCTCCTCTCCAGACTGCACAACCCCAACTCTCTCAGGCTGTCTCCAGAGCAGAGCAGCTCCAGCCCTCTGCTCATCCTCATGGCCCTTCTCTGGACACCTTCCAGCACCTCCAGATCCTTCCTGGAACAGAGGCTCCAGAACTGGACCCAGAGCTCCAGGTGTGGTCTCAGCAGAGTGGAGCAGAGGGGGAGAATCCCCTCCCTGGCCCTGCTGGCCACACTTCTCTTGCTGCAGCCCAGGCTCTGCTTGGCTCTCTGGGCTGCAAGTGCTCACTGCTGGCTCAAAATGCCTTTGTTCTGCTCAGAGGAATACTGCAGATGAAATATTCTGTATTAATGAAATGTTAAACAGTTTGCAGGAGTACAGAGGGGGAAAAAAGTAATCATCATATGAGCAAATAAGAAAAATTCATCTGTTTATAGACCAGAAGTGTCTGTAAAAACAGCTGCTAGGTGATGAAAGAGAGAGATCCAGGGCTGATGAAAGTATTAGCATTGCAGCAAGAGAACTTGAAGATGGAATTAATTTACTTCCTGGCTATTGCCATGGACACAGAAATCCTCCAAGTCTCACCTCTGCCCTGCGCCCAGTGCTACCGAATTGCTTCGAGTACTGCCCAACAAAAAAAGCCTCTGGATGGTAATTAGCAGCAGACCCTGCAATACATTCCAAGCAGCATGTTGCAGTCCTTCACTCTAATTGATGACATTATTGATAGACCTAAACTCCATTTCCTCTGCTTTATAACAGGAAACTCAATCCCTGGGAGAAGAGCCCAAGCGGAATGGCGTGCCACGCTGCCTTGCATGCCCTTTGCTGGCAGCATGCTGCTGCTGCTGCTGCTGGAGTTGTACCTCAGCAATGCTCCTCTGGTTGTGCATTCCTCCCAGCTGCAGTTTCACCAAGGGCAAATCCTGCCTGACAAACCTGGTGGCCTTCTATGAACAGCTGTCAACATTAATAGATGAAGGCTGAGAAACTGATGGCATTGACCTGGACCTGAGCAAAGCCTTCCACACTGCCTGCACCACATCCTGGTCTCCAGGCTGGTGACATATGGGTTTATGGGTGGACCACGAGATGGATACAGAACTGGCATGATGGCTGCACCCAAAGAGTGGCTGTCAATGGCTCCATGGCCAAGTGGAGGCCAGTGACAAGTGGAGTCCCTCAGGGATCAGTCCTGGGACCAGGCTTGTTCAACATCTTTGTTGGTGCCCTGGAGAGAGGCATTGAGTGCACCCTCAGCAAGTCTGCTGATGACACCAAGCTGTGTGGTGCAGCAGACAGGCTGGAGGGAAGGGATCCATCCAGAGGGACCTGGACAGGCTGGAGAGGTGAGCCCATGACAACCTCATGAGGTTCAACAAGACCAAGTGCAAGGTCCTGCAGCTGGGTCAGGGCAATCCCAGGCACTGATAGAGGCTGGGCAGGGACTGCCTGGAAAGCAGCCCTGAAGAAAAGGCCTTGGGGGTGCTGGGGGAGGAGAAGCTCAGCAGGAGCCAGCAGGGAGCACTTGCAGCCCAGAGAGCCAAGCAGAGCCTGGGCTGCAGCAAGAGAAGTGTGGCCAGCAGGGCCAGGGAGGGGATTCTCCCCCTCTGCTCCACTCTGCTCAGACCACACCTGGAGCTCTGGGTCCAGTTCTGGAGCCTCTGTTCCAGGAAGGATCTGGAGGTGCTGGAAGGTGTGCAGAGAAGGGCCATGAGGATGAGCAGAGGGCTGGAGCTGCTCTGCTATGAGGACAGCCTGAGAGAGTTGGGGTTGTGCAGTGTGGAGAAGAGAAGGCTCCCAGGAGACCTTCTTGTAGCCTTCCAGGATCTGAAGGGGGCTCCAAGAAAGCTGGGGAGGGACTTTTGAGGGTGTCAGGGAGTGATAGGACTGGGGGGGAATGGAGCAAAACTAGAAATGGGGAGATACAGATTGGATGTTAGGAAGAAGTTGTTCCCCATGAGGGTGGTGAGAGCCTGGCAGAGGTTGCCCAGGGAGGTGGTGGAAGCCTCATGGCTGGAGGTTTTTGCAGCCAGGCTGGATGTGGCTGTGAGCAACCTGCTGGAGTGTGAGGTGTCCCTGCCCATGGCAGGGGGGTTGGAACTGGCTGAGCCTTGAGGTCCCTTTCAACCCTGACAATTTTATGATTGTATGATTCTGTGATTCTATGATTTTTATGATCCTGTGATTCTGTGATTTTTATGATCCTGTGATTCTGTGATTTTTATGATCCTGTGATTCTATGATTTTTATGATCCTGTGATTCTATGATTTTTATGATCCTGTGATTCTGTGATTTTTATGATCCTGTGATTCTGTGATTCCGTGATTCTCTGATTCTGTGATTCTCTGACTGCAGCACAGCAATGGATTACTCCCCAGCAGACTGAACGTAGCAAAACCCATGATGCTGTAACACAGGAATCTGGAGTTACTCCTTCCTATGTCTTTAACTTCTCTCTGAAAGTCCAAATCCAGGTGGCATCAGGAAATGTAGGGAACCCTTGATGAAAGAGTACAATTTAGGTGGCAGGCTTGGAACATGCCAGAGCTGTAAGGGATCCTCATCTCAGTGAGTCAGAGGTGATGCTTTTGGAGTGGTGAACCTGACTTCTCCTATTTCAATTCCAAGAACCACAACTTTCATCTCTAAATATCCAGGGTCTTCATTACTTGGTGGTGAAAAGAATTTTCTTCCCTTCTGTTGAAACTTTTTGATTGTTGGGCTCTCCATGGCTGGGTCACTGCCATTTTTCAGTCTTCCAGGGATTAGCTATTAATTGATGCTGAAGAGCCAGAACCAGGAGGGAAACTCATCAGCCCTGTGCATACCTTGGAAGGGGTCCATCCAGAGGGACCTGGACAGGCTGGAGAGGTGAGCCCATGACAAACTCCTGAGGTTCAACAAGACCAAGTGCAAGGTCCTGCAGCTGGGTCAGGGCAATGCCAGGCACTGATAGAGGCTGGGCAGGGACTGGCCTGAGAGCAGCCCTTAGGAGAGGGACTTTGGGGTGCTGGGGGAGGAGAAGCTCAGCAGGAGCCAGCAGTGAGCACTTGCAGCCCAGAGAGCCAAGCAGAGCCTGGGCTGCAGCAAGAGAAGTGTGGCCAGCAGGGCCAGGGAGGGGATTCTCCCCCTCTGCTCCACTCTGCTCAGACCACACCTGGAGCTCTGGGTCCAGTTCTGGAGCCTCTGTTCCAGGAAGGCTCTGGAGGTGCTGGAAGGTGTCCAGAGAAGGGCCATGAGGATGAGCAGAGGGCTGGAGCTGCTCTGCTCTGGAGAGAGCCTGAGAGAGTTGGGGTTGTGCAGTCTGGAGAAGAGAAGGCTCCCAGGAGACCTTCTTGTGGCATTCCAGGATCTGAAGGGGGCTCCAAGAAAGCTGGGGAGGGACTTTTGAGGGTGTCAGGGAGTGATAGGACTGGGGGGAATGGAGCAAAACTAGAGGAGGGGAGATTTAGATTAGACTTTGTGAACAAGTTGTTCCCCATGAGGGTGGTGAGAGACTGGCAGAGGTTGCCCAGGGAGGTGGTGGAAGCCTCATGCCTGGAGGTTTTTGCAGCCAGGCTGGATGTGGCTGTGAGCAACCTGCTGGAGTGTGAGGTGTCCCTGCCCATGGCAGGGGGGTTGGAACTGGCTGAGCCTTGAGGTCCCTTCCAACCCTGACAATTCTGTGATTCTGAACTTCTTCTATCCAGTAATTGATAAATGCTTATCAGATTCACCTCCTGGCCTAGGCTGGAGAGGTAGAGGGCCAGGGAGAGGAGCTTTTAACATTTGCTTTTTACTTTTACAGACAAGAATTTCCTACCTACTATTTTAATTAAAAAAGTGAAAAAAAAAAAAAACCAAAACACAAAACCAAACAAACAAAAAACCAAACCAAACAAACAAAAAAACAATCCTGAGGATTTGCTTTTACTATTAGCTGTTTCTCTGTCCCATCTGAGCTAAACTGATATATAAAAATGTGAATGAAAGCAGCAGGAAGCTGACTGAATATGTCATTAAATTTGCAGGGAGCCAATTGATATTTAAATTAAGGAGACATCAAAAAAAAAAAAAATGCAATCTGCATGTAAAAATATTTAGCCATAAAGACTACAACACTTAACAAGATGAGACAAGCAAGAAGTCATCAACAGAGGGAAGTCCTAATTGGAGTGGTACAGTAAGGAAGGTAAAGAAAAAACTTTAAAACCTCAGATGATTTATTTTTTTGTATGTGTGTTTGTGTCAAGAAACCTAAGAGAAATTGCACTGTTTGCTGCCACATCATCAAGGTAAGAGAAGAAAGAAAGTTTGTAAAAAGAGGTAGCAAAGCCTGGGGTGGATTGGAAGTGCTCCCTCTGAGTCCAAGCAGGCCTTAGAGCAGGGGAAGGCTCTCTTCTGTCTTCTCTTCATTAGTGACTACGCTGCATAATAAGAGGTGTCCAGCAGATCCAGGCAGGTTCTCCTCTCCCTCAGCTCTGCCCTGCTGAGACCTCACCTGGAATATTGCAACCAGTTGTGGGCTCCCCAGTTCAAGAGAGATCTACTTGAAAGAGTCTAAGTGAGGGCTGCAAGGATGCTGAAGGGACTGGAGCACTGCCTGGGGAGGAGAGGCTGAGAGCCCTGGGGGTGTTTAGTGTGGAGAGGAGAAGACTGAGAGGGGATCTGATCAATGTCTATCAATAGCTGAGGGCTGAGGGTCAAGAGGGAGGGGACAGACTCTGCTCAGTTGCACCCTGGGATAGGACAAGGGGCAATGGATGGAAACTGCAGCACAGGAGGTTCCACCTCAACATGAGGAGGAACTTCTTCCCTGTGAGGGTGACAGAGCCCTGGAGCAGGCTGCCCAGAGAGGTTGTGGAGTCTCCTTCTCTGGAGCCTTTGCAGCCCTGTCTGGATGTGTTCCTGTGTGACCTGTGCTGGATTCTCTGGTCCTGCTCTGGCAGGGGGTTGGACTTGATGATGTTTGGAGGTCCCTTCCAACCCCTGACATCCTCTGATCCTCTTTAACAAGTGTTTGATTTTCTCCAGTGCCATCTGTCATGTGGAATCTCTAATAATGGTTGAATCTGCTCCCTAAACCCTTCTTCAGCATTAAGCTGTAGCTCTCCTAGGTTGTTTCATGCTACTTCTTCTGACAAACCTGGGAGCTTGAACACCTTTGGTACTTCTACCCCAGTGTCACATAGAGTTGACCTTGACTCCGTAGCATGCCTGAGAAACTTGGTGTTTGGAGAGAAGAACCATGGATAATGGGAATTTATAAGTCCCATTTCTTTAGGAAGGAGGGAATCATAGATTCATAGAATCATACAATCATAGAATGGGCTGGGCTGGAAGGGACCTCCAAAGCTCATCCAGTCCAACCTCCCTGCAGTCAGCAGGGACATCACTGACTAGCTCAGGTTGCCCACAGCCCTCTCCAGCCTCACCTTCAAGATCTCCAGGGATGGAGCCTCAACCACCTCCCTGGGCAACCTCTTCCAGTGTTCCACCACCCTCATGCTGCACAACTTCTTCCTCACATCCAATCTCAATCTGCTCTGCTCTACTTTGAAGCCATTGTCCCTTGCCTGTCCCTGCAGGCCTTTGCAAACAGTCTCTCTGCAGCCTTCTTGTAGCCTCCTTCAGGAAAGCCTCTATTAGGTCTCCCTGGAACCTCTTCTCCAGGCTGAATCCTGAGCTGGACTTAGAAAAGGAAGCTTGCATCAGTAACAGGTTCATGCTGTTTTCCAGGTGGGTTGAGCAATGATGGTAAATGACTGAACCACAGGCAGGGTGCTCAGTTTGCTCCTAACTAGCTGCCCACAGCCTCTGTGCACATTGCAGCACTTAGTCTGTGGTTAGCAACCCCCTGCTCCTGCTCCCAGCAAATTGTGCTGTTGGGCTTCCCTGCCTTTGTCTTTTCAGGCTGGCTTTCAGCCTTTACCCCTGCAGGGTGCCTGATTTGGTTGTCACATAGGGCAAGTGTAATTCCACAGCGGTGTTAATCCTCATTCCCATCGGCCCCCAGGAAGAGAAAACCTTCTGTACCTCATCGCCCCCCCAAAAATGCAATTAACTCTGTGCATACAGAGGTTGATCAGATCCACCTGGAGGCGAGGAAAAGCCTCCCACTGATTTCACTACTCCTTGGGCTCTTATTAGAGGCTTCTCTTTAGTTCCTCAGCCTCAACAGCTCTGCTGCTCCTGTTCAGATGATGAATTAGCTGGTGAAAGGGAATGAAAGCTTCTCCAAGAGGTGCTGGAATCTGAAGGATAAAGCATTGTTTTCTCAACAGCAGCTGTTATTTCAGCAGACTGGGCTTTTATCACCGGATAACAAACCCTATTTAAATCTGGGCTGTCACTAAATTACTCCTAATGCTTGGAGCAGGTAGGAAGAAAAAAAAAAAAAAACAACCCACCACGTTGTCATTAAGGTCAAGGATCAAAGCTGTCTCTTGGGGAGGGAAATCTCCATCATGTGAATACGTCTCCATTATGATCAAATGAGGAAGTAAGCCGAGGAGGAGGAGGTCATTGTCGGTAAGAAGCAATTTTCCAGCTCTTCTGGCTTCTGATGCTCTGCGGTGTAATTCACAAACAAAAGCATCAATCAACAGCAACCTTTTGCTTTCTTTTTTTGTTGTTCTTGTTGGGTTTTTTGTTTGTTTTTTTTTTTTCTCCCCCCCCCCCAGCAGCTTAGTGGAGATGAAGCCACACAAAGAGGCTATTCAGTTGCCACGGCCAATTTCCTGTAATCATTCTTAAAAGCAAGCAGAACATCCCTTCCTCACAATTACCCAGATGTTTTGCTGCAAACCCCTGAGCCTTTCAGGAGCACCCAGTGCCATCAGTCTTTCTGCTGGAAGAAATAGGAACAAGCAAACAAACAAATGCAAGCATTCATATATATCTATTCCCCTGGCATGCCTGTTGGATTTTCCTATTACTTGCATGGCTGCTCCCTGTTTTGACACTTACTGGATCACAACATTTCACAGAGACTTCCAGGCCACGAATGAGGAGTCCCAAGCAAAAAGTAGGTGGAGGCTGCCATGTCTCATCAATGCAAGCCATTTGCTGGCACTTCTTGATGGTGTGTGCTCAGCTCTACCATTTCTGCAGACTCAGCTGCTGGCAGGAGTTCTCTGAGCTGTCAGGGTTTGTGCTTCCCAGCATCTTGCAGGGTAAGGATTGTCTCCATGTTTTGGTGCTTTGCATCTAGTCCTATGGCATGAGTCCTACCATCCGTCCTGGGAAGGGACCTTTCTTCCTCCTGCAGTTATAACATGTAGGTGAGACATGAAGTGGGTGACACAGAATCACAGAGTGTTAGGGATTGGAAGGGATCTCCAAAGCTCATCCTGTCCAAGCCCCCTGCCAGAGCAGCAGCACCTAGAGCTGGTCACACAAGAACACCAGGTGGGGTTGGAACATCTCCAAACAGGGAGACTCCACAACTCCCCTGGGCAGCCTCTTCCAGGGCTCTGTCACCCTCACAGGGAAAAAAATTCTTCCTCTTTTTTCCATGGAACTTCCTCTGCCTCAGCTTCCACCACTGCCCCTTGTGCTGGCATTGGGCATCGCCCAGCAGAGCCTGGCTCCAGCCTCTGGGCACTCCCCCTGCACATCTTGAGCACCAGCAATGAGGTCACCTCTCAGGCTCCTCCTCTCCAAGCTCCAGAGCCCTCAGCTCCCTCAGGCTCTCCTCATCAGGAAGATCTTCCACTGCCTTCAGCATCTTTGTGGCTCTGTGCTGGACTCTTTCAAGCAGTTCCCTGAGGTCCTTCCTGAACTGAGGGGCCCAGAACTGGACACAATATTCCAGATGTGGCCTCAGCAGGGCAGAGTAGAGGAGGAGGAGAACCTCTCTGGACCTACTCACCACAGCCCTTCTAATCCAGCCCAGGATGCCCTTGGCCTTCTTGGCCACCAGAGCACATTGCTGGCTCATGCTCAACCTCCCATCCCCTAGGACCCCCCAGGTCCTTTTCCCCTTCCCTGCTCTCCAGCAGCTCAGTCCCCAAACTATACTGGTGCATGGAGGTTTTCCTTTCCAGGTGCAAGACTCTACCCTTGCCCTTGTTGAACTTCATCAAGTTTCTTTCTTTTTTCAGTCTGTCCAGGTCAGGCTGAATGGCAGCACAACCCTCCTGTGGCAGCCACTCCTCCCAGCTTGGTGTCATCAGAAACTTGCTGGCAGTGCCCTCTGTGCCCTCACCCAGGTCCTTGATGAGTCTATTGAACAGCTCAGGTCCCAGCACTGACCCCTGAGGGACTCCACAGGCCTCCAACTAGACTCCATCCCATTGACCACAACTCTTTGACTTCTTTCCTTCAACCAGTTCACAATCCACCTCACTCCCTGATCACATCCAACCACACTGCCTCAGCTTAATTGCCAGGATGCTGTGGCAGACAGTGCCAAATGCCTTCCTGAAATCAAGATAGACCACATCCACCCCTCTACCATCACCCATCCACCTGGTTATGTCCTCAAGTCACCTCTCACTGTGAGTGTTTTCTGCCTTTTTCTGGCTGCACAGGAAAAGTTCCAATTTGGGTTCAAAATGGTTGGGTTTGGGTTTTTTTTTATTTATTTATTTATTTATTTATTTCCCCCCTCCCCTGGTGTGCATTGTTGTCTTTTGTTCAACCAAGTACTCCTGGGGCATGTCCTTTTGCTTCCAAGAAGGTGATTTGGAAGTGTTGGGTTCATGGTTGGACTTGAACATCTTAAAGGTCTCTTCCAACCAAAACGATTGGGGAGAAGGCCAGGTAGGGCCTTCAAAGGGGGGAGATTTAGAGTGAAGATGAGGAAGAAATTCTTCCCGGTGAGGGTGGTGAGCTACTGGAACAGGTTGCCCAGGGAGGTTGTGGATGCCCCCTCTCTGGAGGTGTTCAAGACCAGGTTGGATGAGGTCTTGAGCAACTTGGTCTAGTGTGAGGTTCCCTGCCCATGGCAGAGGGGTCTTGAAGGTCTCTTCCAACCCAAACCATTCTGTGATTCTCTGCTCCTTCAGTGAGAAGTGCTGCTGACCATGCTCACAGGCTGGTGTCACACTTTGAAGGGGGAACTTGAGCCTAGCTCCTGACTGCAAAGACTGAAAGGGAAATAAAATCACCATTGGATGCAAAAGGAAAACAATGCTAAGGGCTACAGAATTCCTTGGCTTGCTCATGGGGATGTAGAGCAGAGGCAGAAACAGTTCTTGCTCTCTTTTCTTCTTCTGTCACTTCTGCTTTGCAACTTCTCTTTCTCTCCCATGGCCTTACCAGGGGATCTGTGTTTTGACTCCTGTGAGGTAACAGGAATGAGGGAGGGAGTAGGGAAGGAGGTGAATGGTCCCCCTGGATCCATCCAGATGAGGGGGGGTCTGAAGAGTTTCTGTGATGCTTATAAATTGTAAATATATCTCTACATACTACATCTATTGTCTGTTGTACATATCCATTGCATTTCACATTTCTAGATTTTTAGTTTGCTTGTTCTGCAGAGCTTCATTTGCTTCCACCCCAAAGTGAGCTAAGTCTGGTGATTTTTTATATTAAGGGTAGAGCTCCAAATTAGTTGGGGAGGGATTAATTTCAACCCACCACAGCATGTTTTGTTTATGACTGAACTCAATGTAACAGCAGAATGATGACCCCCTGGATATATGTTTTAACCTTGGGAAGTTGTTAGCTTGATTTTAGGGGTTTCTAATGTGTCAGAACCATACCAGGGTGTCACAGGTGCCTTCCCTACAGCTGCTCACAGATGTTCCAGTTTGTGGCTCATGCACACTCTTGGAAGGGACCTCAAGGCTCAGCCAGTTCCAAGCCCCCTGCCATGGCCGGGGACACCTCACACTACAGCAGGTTGCTCACAGCCACATCCAGCCTGGCTGCAAAAACCTCCAGGCAGGAGGCTTCCACCACCTCCCTGGGCAACCTGCTGAGGGTACTCTCAATGCCCTCAGCCAGGTTGTTGCTAAAGATACTGAACAAAACTGGACCCAGTACTGACCCACTTGCCACAGGCCTCCAAGGGGACTCTGTGCCACTGATGACCACCCTCTGGACTCTGACTAGCCCCCAGTTTCCTCCTTCTCGCTTCCTTTTCCTCTCCCCAGGTCCTACACTTACACTGAAAGGGACTGCAGGCTGCTGCCCCCAGGCTGCTGACAGCTGGAGGCAAAGGTCGTGGAACACTCTTGGCAAGGATGTTCCTTTCAGAACAGTTTGCAGCCTTTTATCTGCTGGCCATAATATCTCAGTTGTCTTCACAACTAACAAGTCTGGGATTTACTTTTCTTTTGCTAAGACTTCATTTGAAAAACAGAAAGCAGCTTTGTTGAACCTCTGCAAGGAACTACTGCTCTCAAGGTTTGTATTTGTCATTTAAGCAACTCATCCCCCCAAGGCTGCTCCCTGAACATCAGTTTTCTAGGAAGTCAGAGTTGTGGAGTGCTACAAATGATTTTACTCACTAAAACATACTCTTTGCAGATAAACCTTTTCAATTATTGATCTTCAGACTGCAGCTGCATTTAAAGGGTAGCAGAATTCATGCCACCTCTTTTGGGAGAGTTCATAGGACAGGAGGTAGTACCTACAGATCATCACATCCCCAACTAGATCAGGTTGCCCAGAGCCCTGTCCAGCCTCATCTTGAATATCTCCAGGGATGGAGCCTCAAGCACCTCCCTGGGCAACCTGTTCCAGTCTCTCACCACCCTCATGGGGAAGAACTTCTTCCCAACATCCAATCTGAACCTACACACTTCTAGTTTTGCTCCATAAGGAGCACAACAATGAGTATTAAGGTTTTGAATAGTTAATAAAAGAGGGGGGAAGAAATAAAATCATGCCCAGGGCATGAGCCTGAGATCAGGATTTCCAGTTACTACATGATACTTTCATGAAAGGAGGACCTGCTTGAGGAATGTTCTGTGATTAACTGTTCTGGTAGAATCAGAGAATCAGTCAGGGTTGGAAGGGACCTCAAGGCTCAGCCAGTTCCAACCCCCCTGCCATGGGCAGGGACACCTCACACTCCAGCAGCTTGCTCACAGCCACATCCAGCCTGGCTGCAAAAACCTCCAGGCAGGAGGCTTCCACCACCTCCCTGGGCAACCTCTGCCAGTCTCTCACCACCCTCATGGGGAACAACTTCTTCCTAACATCCAGTATGAATCTACTCACTCCTAGGTTGTTATTCTGAAATCTATGCTTTGACCATTTATCTTTTTTTTTTTTTTTATGGTTCCTTCTCCCTGTCATTCCCATCTGTGTCTAATTTTCATAGAAAGGATTTTGGATTCTCTCCTATATCCACTGTGAGGGTCCCAGAGCAGAGAGGTTGTGGAGTCTCCTACTCTGTAGCCTTTCCAGCCCTGTCTGGATGTGTTCCTGTGTGACCTGTGCTGGATTCTCTGGTCCTGCCCTGGCAGGGGGTTTGGACTGGAAGATCTCCAGAGGTCCTTTCCAACCCCTTACATCCTCTGATCCTGTGTACCAGGTAGAGGTTTTCAGGGAATTCCAGGTTTCCAAACAACCTTGCTGTTGCCTTTCTTCATGACACAGTATCTTCAGTTTGGTCTGTTTAGAAAATGAGTCTTACCTACAAATTTCATTTATCATTTGCTGCTTTAAAGCAATAAGGAGAGGCTGAGGGAGCTGGGGGTGTTTAGCCTGCAGAAGAGGAGGCTCAGGGGAGACCTTCTTGCTCTCTACAACTGCCTGAAGGGAGGTTGTAGTCAGGTGGGGTTTGGGCTCTTCTCCCAGACAAGCAGGGACAGAACAAGAGGACACAGTCTCAAGCTTCACCAGGGGAAGTTTAGGCTGGAGGTGAGGAGAAAGTTCTTCCCAGAAAGATTAATTGGCCATTGGGATGTGGTGCCCAGGGAG
The DNA here is from genome assembly GCF_027791375.1 of Indicator indicator. Lineage (NCBI taxonomy): Eukaryota > Metazoa > Chordata > Aves > Piciformes > Indicatoridae > Indicator > Indicator indicator. Next base: position 2,462,388 of record NC_072014.1, on the reverse strand, counting down.
GTGGTGGAGTCACCATCCCTGGAGGTGTTCAAAAAGGGATTGGATGTGGCACTTGGAGCCAGGGTTTGGTTAGTCATGAGGTGCTGGGTGATAGGTTGGACTTGGTGATCAGATCTTGCTGATTCTATGATTCTGTGTTATCCCTTGTATTTTATATTTCTGGACTGTAGTTTGCCTGGAAGCAGAGCTTCATTTGCTTCCAAAACCTTCTGAGCTAAGTCTGGCAATTTTATTTAGGAGAGGTAATGCTCTCAAATTAATTTGGGGATAATTTCAGCCTACCACACAAGGGATTTTCTTCTTGAAAGAGAAAGAAAAAAAGGAAAAGGAAAATAAAACACCAAAGAAAAAACAAGAAAAGAAATGGAATAGAAGTGGAGATTTCTCTTCCTATGTCAACTCTGTCTTCTCTTGATGCTTCCCATTTCTCCCCCTAGAAAATACAAGAAAAAACCCCAACTTTAAAGAGCCTTCACCAACTGACACTGGGCTGATTTATTATTCACATTCCACCCTGACTCATTACATATCATCATGAGGCTCCTCAGGCTACACATAAAAAGAAGAGCAGGCATAAATCAGGCTAGCTGCAGCCCTTCCCTTTCTTCACTGATTTGCAGATTCTGTCCCCCCAGTAATGCACATAGAGAAAATATATTTATATATATATTTTTCCCCCCTCCTTATTACTCACAGAGGGAATATCATTCCTGATCTTATCATCACTCTTTCAGAGCCCATAGTAATGATAAGGATGCTAATCCTCATTGGATATGTATTTTGAAGCAGGATATTACAGTCTCACAGTATATTAGAGGTTGGAAAGGACCTCCAGAGATCATCCAGTCCAACACCCCTGCCAGAGCTGCAGCACCCAGGGGAGTATGCACAGGAATTCACCCAGCTGGGGTTGGAAAGGCTCCACAGAAGGAGACTCCACAACCTCTCTGGGCAGCCTGCTACAGGGCTCTGGCACCCTCACACCAAAGAAGTTTCTCCTCCTGTTGAGCTGAAACCTTCTCTGTTCCAGTTTGTCTCCATTGTTCCTTGGCTTCTTGCTGTGCACCACCCAAAAGAGCTTGGCCCCCTCCACTTGACCCCCAGCCCTCAGCTCTTGAGAGACATTGATCAGATCCCTCTCAGCCTTCTCTTCTCCACACTAAACAGCCCCAGGGCTCTCAGTCTCTCTTCCCAGGGCAGATGCTCAAGTCCCCTAAGCATCCTCCTGCCTCTCCCTTGGCCTCTCTCCAGCAGCTCTCTGTCTCTCTTGACCTGGGGAGCCCCAAACTGGACACAGGATTGCAGCTGTGGTCTCAGCAGGGCAGAGCAGAGGGGGAGCAGAACCTCCCTAGCCCTGCTGGCCACACTTTTCTTGCTGCCCCCCAGGCTCCCCTTGGCTCTCTTGGCCACCAGGACACATTGCTGTGCCATGCAGAACTTGCTGCCCACCAGCACTCCAAGCTCTTTCTCCATGGAGCTGCTCTCCAGCAGGGCATTCCCTAACCTGTCCTGGTGTCTGCTGTTTTTCCTCCCCAGATGCAGGACCCTGCCCTTGTCCTGATTGAACTTCATGTGTTTGATATGTCGATGATATCATTCCATGGAAGATACAAGCAGTCGATTTTTCACCACTGTTCCTCTAATCCTTTGGGATTTTTTTCTTTTCTCTTTCGAGTCAGCAGCTGATGTTAAAATTTCTGTCGTCTTCTGAGATTAAATGTTTCTACTAAAGAATTCTTAAGTGTTTCTGCTCTCTGATTTCCACTCTGTATGTGGAAAGAACCCTACAAAACACTCCTGTCATTAAAGTCTTGTGATCCAAATATATCTTTTTTTTCCCTTCTCTATTTACTCCACTCTGCTGAGACCCCACATGCAGCTCTGTCCAGTTCTGGAGCCTCTGTTCCAGGAAGGATCTGGAGGTGCTGGAAGGTGTCCAGAGAAGGGCCATGAGGATGAGCAGAGGGCTGGAGCTGCTCTGCCATGGAGACAGCCTGAGAGAGTTGGGGTTGTTCAGTCTGGAAATGAGAAGGCTCTGAGGAGACCTTCTTGTGGCCTTCCAGGATCTGAAGGGGGCTCCAAGAATGCTGGGGAGGGACTTTTGAGGGTGTCAGGGAGTGATAGGACTGGGGGGAAATGGAGCAAAACTAGAGATGGGGAGATTGAGATTGGATGTGAGGAAGAAGTTATTCCCCATGAGGGTGGTGAGAGACTGGCAGAGGTTGCCCAGGGAGGTGGTGGAAGCCTCCTGCCTGGAGGTGTTTGCAGCCAGGCTGGATGTGGCTGTGAGCAACCTGCTGTAGTGTGAGGTGTCCCTGCCCATGGCAGGGGGGTTGGAACTGGCTGAGCCTTGAGGTCCCTTCCAACCCTGACAATTCTATGGCCGTAAATCACAGATAAACTTAATTTGGAATATCCTATTGAAATCATAACTGAATTAAAACTTTTCCTCCACAGGTTTTTGGTTTGGTTTTGTTGTTATTGTTTTTAGTTTGATTTGTGTTTTTAGTCCCATCATGTATCATTAGCTGATAAATAGCTTGGACTTGATGATCTCAAAGTTCTTTTCCAACCTGGTTAATTCTGTGATTAGGACTTTGTACAAATTTTCTGTGGGTACTGATGTTTCTTCCTCATTGTAGATTTGACTCCTGAAACAATCTCTCTAGTCTCCTTTTTATGTTCAATGGAGAGAAAAATGTTTCCCAGGAGGATGATGTGTGGCACTGAGGTGGAGGTTCTGCACTGGATTTCTCTTTGGAGAAACAGGGCTCCATTCCTTGTTAGAACAAGACCATGAGCTGGGATCCCTGTTGGAAATAGTTGGCTGAGGACTTTGTTCTCCACATTTTTAATGTCCATTTTATCTGGGGCTGGTGGGGGGTGGAGGGGTTGGTGTTGGATTTTTGCAGTTTGGGTTTTACTGTTTGGTTTTGCGGTTTGAGTTTTGCAGTTTGGGTTTGGCAGTCTGGGATTGGCAGTTTGGGTTTGCAGTTTGGGTTTGGCAGTTTGGGTTTTGCAGTTTGAGTTTTGCAGTTTGGGTTTGGCAGTTTGGGTTTTGTTGAATGCGTTCTGTTGCTTGAGTTTTGTGGATTGGGTTTTGTTGCTTGGATTTTTTTGCTTGCGTTCTGTTGCTGGAGATTTGCAGTTTGGGTTTTTCAGATTGGGTTTTGCAGTTTGGGTTTTGCTGTTTGGGTTTTTCAGTTTGGGTTTTGCAGTTTGGGTTTTGCTGCTTAGGTTTTGCAGTTTGGGTTTTGCTGCTTGGGTTTTGCTGCTTGGGTTTTGCAGTTTGGGTTTTGCTGCTTGGGTTTTGCAGTTTGGGTTTTGCAGTTTGGGCTTTGCAGTTTGGATTTTGCAGTTTGGGTTTTGCAGTTTGGGTTTTGTTGTTTGGCTTTTGCAGTTTGGGTTTTGCTGTTTGGGTTTTGCTGCTTGGGTTTTGCTGCTTGGGTTTTGCAGTTTGGGTTTTGCTGCTTGGGTTTTGCAGTTTGGGTTTTGCTGCTTGGGTTTTGCTGTTTGGGTTTTGCTGTTTGGGTTTTGCTGCTTGGCTTTTGCTGCTTGGGTTTTGCTGTTTGGGTTTTGCTGGTTGGGTTTTGTTGGTTGGGTTTTGCTGGTTGTTTTTTTCTGTTTGGGTTTTGCTGTTTGGGTTTGGCAGCTTGGGTTTTGCTGCTTGGGTTTTGCACTCTGGGTTTTGCAGTTTGGGCTTTGCAGTTTGAGTTCTGTTGCTTGGGTTTTGTTGAATGGGTTCTGTTGCTTGAGTTTTGCGGATTGTGTTTTGTTGCTTGGATTTTTTTTGCTTGGATTCTGTTGCTGGAGTTTTGCAGTTTGGGTTTTGCTGTTTGGGTTTTGTTTGGGTTTTGCAGTTTGGGTTTTGCAGTTTAGGATTTGTTTGGGTTTTGTTGCTTTGGTTCTGTTGTTTGAGGTTTGTTTGGGTTTTGCTGTTTGGGTTTTGTTGCTTTGGGTTTTGCAGTTTGGGTTTTGCTGTTTGGGTTTTGTTTGGGTTTTGCAGTTTGGGTTTTGCAGTTTAGGATTTGTTTGGGTTTTGTTGCTTTGGTTCTGTTGTTTGAGGTTTGTTTGGATTTTGCTGTTTGGGTTTTGTTGCTTTGGGTTTTGCTGTTTGGGTTTTGTTGCTTTGGGTTTTGCTGTTTGGGTTTTGCTGTTTGGGTTTTGTTGCTTTGGGTTTTGCTGTTTGGGTTTTGCTGTTTGGGTTTTGCTGCTTGGGTTTTGTAGTTTGGGTTTTGTTTGGGTGGTTTTTTTTAAGGGCTTGGTTTATTTTGGCTTTCTAATAGAGATTTGATCCTCTAGGTGTTCTAAATGCATTGCAGCAAGGCTCTCCCAGTACAAGACAAGAAGTTAGGGACTCCTCCAAGGTCTCTGTAGTTCTCTACATACCTAAGAGTATGGCTTCAAAACAAAGGTAAGGTGTACTTGGTCAGAATGTGACAGACACTCTGGAGGTCCCTTCCAACCTCTAATGTTCTGTGATTCTGTGAAAGGAAGAGTTTGGGGAAAGTGCCAAAGTAAATAGTGGGGATCTGAGAAAATAACTTCTACCAAGGGCATGAAAGGAAATTTTAGCCTTTATACACTAGCAATCAAGCTGCTGCTTCTGGGCTTTGTCTAAGACATATTCAAATTACTTTCCTTATTCTTCTTCTTTTTTTCCCCCACTTCTTCTCCTTTTGTTTGCTTTTTTTCTCCCAGTGTTGGTCAGTTTCAGTGTGGGAGAAAGTAAAGATTACACAACACTGGAAAATGACAGACATGCCTGAGGGAAGGTAAGGTCCTCCCTCATATGTACTACCATGAGTTCATAGGATCAAAGGATGGTAGGGGTTGGAAGGGACCTCTGGAGATCATTGAGTCCAACCCCCCTGACAGAGCAGGACCAGAGAATCCAGCACAGGGCACACAGGAACACATCCAGATGGGGATGGAAAATCTCCAGAGCAGGAGACTCCACAACCTCTCTGGGCAGCCTCTTCCAGGGCCCTGTCACCTTCACAGTGAAGAAGTTCCTCCTCATACTGAGGTGGAACCTCCTGTGCTGGAGTTTATATCCATTGCCCCTTGTCCTATCCCAGGGTGCAAGTGAACAGAACCTCCCTCTTGACCCCCAGCCCTCAGCTATTGATAGACATTGATCAGATCCCTCTCACTCTTCTCCTCTCCACACTAACCACCCCCAGGGCTCTCAGCCTCTCTTCCCCAGGCAGTGCTCCAGTCCCTTCAGCATCCTTGCAGCCCTCCCTTGGACTCTCTCCAGCACATCCCTGTCTCTCCTGAACTGGGGAGCCCAGAACTGGATGCAATATTCCAGGTGAGGTCTCAGCAGGGCAGAGGAGAGGGGAGGTGAACCTCCCTGGCTCTGCTGGACACACTCCTCTGAATGCCCCCCAGGACCCCATTGGCCTTCTTGGCCCCCAGGGCACATTGCTGTCCCATGCAGAACTTGTTGTCCCCCAGCACTCCCAGCTCCTTCTCCTTGGGGCTGCTCTCCAGCAGATCCCCTCCCAACCTGTCCTGCTGCAGTTTCTTCTTCCTTCCTTCTCCTTGCTGACCCTCATTAGGTTCCTCTCTGCCCAGCTCTCAGTCTGTCCAAGTCTCTGAATGGCCTCACAGCCTTCAGGTGTCTCAGCCAAGCCTCCCAGTTTGGTATTGTCAGCAAATTTGCTGAGCAGACTCTCTGTCCCTTCATCAATGTCATTCATCAGTGAGCTGAGCACAAGATTTGGGTTTATCCTTCTCAAGGAATGATGTGAGACAAGAGGAGGAGGCATCAATGATAAGAACCACTCCTCCCCCCCAAACCCAGTGGAGTCATCTTTTGATAAAAGAAAGATTGTTTTCTCCTGAACAGACGTCTCTCAGGACTTGTCTTAGGGCATGTTTGTTCCATAGTTTAGAGATTATGCCAGAATGCTACCAGCCTAAATTTCAGCTGTCAGTGGAGGTGAGAATTGAACCTCAGTGTTGTGCAAGTTGCCAAAGATCATCCAAAAATGTAAATATTCATTAGCCCTGATTTTCACCCTCATCCCATATAGATTAGGAGGAAGTTTATGGCCTTTCCAAAGAATAATAGAAGAGTTCCTTTTTGCATTGTGCTGTGGTAGGACTCACTGAGGTTTATTTTTTTTTAATTCTAGATGATCAATGCTACTCTGAATCACTGAATCACAGAATCATAGAATCACAGAATCATAGAATCACTGAATCATAGAAACATAAAATCATAGAGTCACGGAATCATACAATCACTGAATCATAGAAACATGAAATCATAGAGTCATGGAATCATAGAATTACAGAATCACAGAATCATAGAGTCATAAAATGGTCTGGGTTGGAAGAGACCTCCAAAGCTCATCCAGTCCAAGCCCCTCTGCACTCAGCAGGGACATCCCCAACTAGATCAGGTTGCCCACAGCCCTCTCCAGCCTCACCTTCAAGATCTCCAGGCATGGAGCCTCAACCACCTCCCTGGGCAACCTCTTCCAGTGTTCCACCACCCTCATGCTGCACAACTTCTTCCTCACATCCAATCTCAATCTGCTCTGCTCTACTTTGAAGCCATTGTCCCTGCTCCTGTCCCTGCAGCCCTTTGCAAACAGTCTCTCTGCAGCCTTCTTGCAGCCCCCTTCAGGTCCTGGCAGGTTGCTCTTAGGTCTCCCTGCAGCCTTCTGTTCTCCAGGCTGAACACCCCCAGCTCCCTCAGCCTGGCCTCACAGCAGAGCTGCTCCAACCCCCTGAGCACTTTCCTGGCCCTCCTCTGGACCCTCTCCATCAGGTCCATGTCCTTGCTGTGCTGAGGGCTCCAGAGCTGCACACAGCACTGCAGGTGAGGTCTCAGCAGAGCAGAGCAAAGTGGCAGAATCACCTCTCTGGCTCTGCTGGCAATGCTGCTTTGGATGCAGCCCAGGCTGCCCTTGGCCTTCTGTGCTGCAAGCTCACCCTGCCTGCTCCTGGCCAGCTTCTCATCCCCCAGCACCCCCAAGGCCTTTTCCTCAGGGCTGCTTTCTCTCCCCTCCTCCCCCAGCCTGGATTGACAGTGAGGATCGATCAATCTATCTATCTATCTATCTATCTATCTATCTATCTATCTATCTATCTATCTATCTCTATCTATCTCTATCTATCTTTCTCTATCTCTCTATCTACCTATCTATCTATCCATATATCTATCTACCTAGATAGATATAAGAATAATAAATAAGAATATTAAATAATAAAATAGATAAATTTTTATTCTTATTATTCTTATATATTTATAATTTAAGTTTTATACATACATATATATATATAAATATATGTCAAATCTGTACATTGCTACATCTAGCAATTTTTTTCTATCATCTGGCTGTATAAATTATCACCCCAAGAAATTTAGAAGAGTTACAGCAGAAGATCAAATACCAGCAGATGATCAAAGCACTATAATTGTTAGGATTTTCATCTTCCCACCACTAAAAATCATCTGCTTAGGTCCTGATCAAAAGGCATTTTGTCTCCTGGTTTGCTGCAATCCTGTCCTGCTTTTTCTGGGGCAGAACTCCCCAGGCTGCAGGCCATTAGCAGTGTGGAGTCAGCCAGCACAGCTGACCTGAACTGGCTGCAGGTGGATCTCAGGCCATTAAACATCACTCTCAGAATAAAAGGGAAAGTTTGCTGTGCCTGAAGGCTTCCTGCTTGGTCTTCTCCTCTTGTTCAGGCTCCTCCTGATCCTCCTGCACTTCCTTCTCCTGCTCCCAAGGTCTGCTCTCCCATTTGTGGTGACCACTCTCCATTTGGTGAGCTATGCATGACTTTCTTTAATTTAAAGCATCATTGGCATTGGGTTTGCAGTTTCATTAAATCCTTTTTTTTTTTTTCATTTTAACCCACAGGTCTTCTCTCCTTTTCCCCATTTCCATTCTCTGCTGGAGAGAGTTCACTGGGTGATAGAGCAAACACTGCAGCTCAGCCCCAGGCACAGGCTGAAAGTAGCCTAATGTCCCAGAATTGTCAGGGCTGGAAGGGAGCTCAAGGCTCAGCCAGTTCCAACCCCCCTGCCATGGGCAGGGACACCTCACACTACAGCAGGTTGCTCACAGCCACATCCAGCCTGGCTGCAAAAACCTCCAGGCATGAGGCTTCCACCACCTCCCTGGGCAACCTTTGCCAGTCTCTCACCACCCTCATGGGGAACAACTTCTTCCTCACATCCGATCTCAATCTCCCCATTTCTAGTTTTGCTCCATTCCCCCCAGTCACTCCCTGACACCCTCAAAAGTCCCTCCCCAGCTTCCTTGGAGCCCCCTTCAGATCCTGGAAGGCCACAAGAAGGTCTCCTGGGAGCCTTCTCCTCTCCAGACTGCACAACCCCAACTCTCTCAGGCTGTCTCCAGAGCAGAGCAGCTCCAGCCCTCTGCTCATCCTCATGGCCCTTCTCTGGACACCTTCCAGCACCTTAGGCTCTTCAGATCAAAGACTAATAATGGTCTTGCTTATTCCTTGCTTATTCTTGCTATCAAGTCCTCACATGTATTGTGTTTCTCAGAAGCTGGGATAATGGATAGCATCACCTGTCTGGGTTGTTCTGCACTGTTGGGTAACCAGAGCGATTTTGAAGGAGGATTCAAAAGTCAGGCTTTTGCTTTTTGGTCACAATTTTTCTACTTGCTAAGGCAAAAAGCTTTTTTAATGTGTTGTTTTGTTTTTTTTTTTTTTCTAGTTTTGTCTCCTTGGTGTCCTCCTGGAAAGAAAAAATGATGCCCAAAAAGGAATTGCTGCCAGGAGGGGAGAGTGCTTTCCCTGACAGCTCCTTCCTATGCAGTCAGCTGGAGGAATGATGCTGATCTCAAGGGTATTTCAGCTCACAGAGGTTCAGAGAGCTACAACTGAGTTTCAAGGCCCAGGTGAGTTTTCTGACAATGGAAGCTAAAGGAATAGATTCCTGCACCTTCCAACCTCTGATATTCTGTGATACTATGAACCTTAACAAGTTGAGGATGGTACAGGAAGGTCTGCATGAGAATAATTTGCTTGACAGCTCCACTTCTATTTCCAAGCTATCCATTGGTTTGGGCTGCCATGGAGAGCAGCTCCATGGAGAAAGAGCTTGGAGTGCTGGTGGGCAGCAAGTTCTGCATGGCACAGCAATGTGGCCAAGAGAGCCAAGGGGAGCCTGGGGGGCAGCAAGAAAAGTGTGGCCAGCAGGGCTGGGAGGTTCTGCTCCCCCTCTCTGCTCTGCCCTGCTGAGACCACAGCTGCAATCCTGTGTCCAGTTTGGGGCTGCCCAGGTCAAGAGAGACAGAGAGCTGCTGGAGAGAGGCCAAGGGAGAGGCAGGAGGATGCTTAGGGGACTTGAGCATCTGCCCTGGGAAGAGAGACTGAGAGCCCTGGGGCTGTTTAGTGTGGAGAAGAGAAGGCTGAGAGGGGTCTGATCAATGTCTCTCAAGAGCTGAGGGCTGGGGGTCAAGTGGAGGGGGCCAAGCTCTTTTGGGTGGTGCACAGCAAGAAGCCAAGGAACAATGGAGACAAACTGGAACAGAGAAGGTTTCAGCTCAACAGGAGGAGAAACTTCTTTGGTGTGAGGGTGCCAGAGCCCTGGAGCAGGCTGCCCAGAGAGGTTGTGGAGTCTCCTTCTGTGGAGCCTTTCCAACCCCACCTGGATGCATTCCTGTGCAGACTGCCCTGGGTGCTGCTGCTCTGGCAGGGGGGTTGGACCTGACGATCTCTGGAGGTCCTTTCCAACCTCTAATATACTGTGAGACTGTGATTCTTGGCCACACACCATCCCATCTGTTCCCTCAGCATGAACAAGGTGGAGCCTGAGTCTATAATAAATCTGTATAACTGAAATATTGTCCTTCAGCCTTTCCAGATTATATATATACAAAAAGATGACTTAGAAGAAGAAAAAGAAAACAAAAAGTACTCTTCTTCTATTCTTAGGAATTTTGGTCTGAAAATATGTTTCTGCTGAACTTGATTCCTTGTTTCTCTGCTCAGGCATCACAAAATGCTATCCTACTGTGCCAACCAGTATGCTTTAAAGAATAATAACTTACAGCTGGTTTTATTCATTGTCACCTTATGTAAACCTGCCTGAGGTGATTTCTGGAACCCAGTAGCACTGTGCTGATCATAGAATGGTCCAGGCCAGAAGGGACTTCCAAAGCTCATCCAGTCTGACCTCCCTGCAGTCAGCAGGGACATCCCCAACCAGATCAGGTTGCCCACAGCCCTCTCCAGCCTCACCTTCAATATCTCCAGCCATGAATCCTCAACCAGTTCCCTGGGCAACCTCTTCCAGTGTTTCACCACCCTCATGCTGCACAACTTCTTCCTCACATCCAGTCTCAATCTGCTCTGCTCTACTTTGAAGCCATTGTCCCTGCTCCTGTCCCTGCAGGCCTTTGCAAACAGTCTCTCTGCAGCCTTCTTGCAGCCCCCTGCAGGTGCTGGCAGGTTGCTCTTAGGTCTTCTTTGTTTCTGTGCTGAGGCATCACAAATTGTTATCCTACTGTGCCAACCAGCATGCTTTAAAGAACAACAGCTTACAGCTGGTTTAATTCATTGTCACCTTATGTAAACCTACCAGAGGTGATTTCTGGAAACAGCTATCACAGTGTTGATGCTTAACCACCTTTCTGCTCTCCTAATGGTGTGCTGGATATCTTCTATGTGTGGAAGGTGGCAATAGCCAAGCAGCTACATGGGGATCTAACTGGAGGAGCCCCAGCTTAATCTCTTGCTTTTGTTGTTTCATTTTCCTATTTCTCTTGGCAACACTGCAGATGAGAAAATTGGCCAGCCACAGGATTTCCCACTGCTGTTCCTCTTCAAACCTGGGACTATTTACACTTTTGCATTTGCCTTAAACCCAGCAGATCACCTCAGAAACAGTGGCTGCTTTTAAATATGTTGCTGTGCCACTGTCTCCTTTTCCAGATCACAGTCTCACAGTACATCAGAGGCTGAAAGGGACCTCCAGAGATCACCCAGTCCAACACCCCTGCCACAGCAGCAGCACCCAGGGGAGTCTGCACAGGAATGCATCCAGCTGGGGTTAGAAAGGCTCCACAGAAGGAGACTCCAAAAGCCCCCTGGGGAGCCTGCTCTCTGTCACCCTCACTCTAAAGAAGTTTCTCCTCCTGTTGAGCTGAAACTTTCTCTGTTCCAGTTTGTCTCCATTGTTCCTTGGCTTCTTGCTGTGCAGCACCCAAAAGAGCTTGGCCCCCTCCACTTGACCCCCAGCCCTCAGCTCTTGAGAGACATTGATCAGATCCCTCTCAGCCTTCTCTTCTCCACACTAAACAGCCCCAGGGCTCTCAGGCTCTCTTCCCAGGGCAGATGCTCAAGTCCCCTAAGCATCCTCCTGCCTCTCCCTGGGACTCTCTCCAGCAGCTCTCTGTCTCTCCTGACCTGGGGAGCCCCAAACTGGACACAGGATTGCAGCTGTGGTCTCAGCAGGGCAGAGCAGAGGGGGAGCAGAACCTCCCCAGCCCTGCTGGCCACACTTTTCTTGCTGCCCCCCAGGCTCCCCTTGGCTCTCTTGGCCACCAGGACACATTGCTGTGCCATGCAGAACTTGCTGCCCACCAGCACTCCAAGCTCTTTCTCCATGGAGCTGCTCTCCAGCAGGACATTCCCTAACCTGTCCTGGTGCCTGCTGTTGTTCCTCCCCAGCTGCAGGACTCTGCCCTTGTCCTGATTGACCTCCAGGAGGTTTGCCTGCAGCCAGCTCTCAGCCTGTGCAGCTCTGGTTGGATGCAGCACAGCCTGACAGGTGTCAGCCACCCCCCTCAGTTTTCATGCAAAGCCTCCAGGAAGGGAATGAATCCCTCCAAGAAGAGCCTTGGGGTGTAACTGCAGCTTTCAGGTACTGCTTTTAAGTTTTTTCAATCTCTTTACCTCTAGATTCTTCTTCCCAGGCCTTGGTTTCTTCCCATGTTTTCATTTCTTTAGAAGGAATAGGAATAAATAGAGAGTATAAAGAAGCAGACATATCTAGATGGGTGTTCAGAACTATTTTGGTGGAGGAGGCTTTCTGGGAACCCTATTAAGTTCACTGGAGAGATCTTCCACAGCTTTTGGTCCTTGCTTTATGTTATACCAGGCTCCAGTCTTAGTTATCTTCTCCATTGTTTCCAGTCTGGGTGACTGCTGCTGCCATGGGAAAAAAAAATAAAGCAATCTTTTAAGCCCTTAACCCTAAAAGATATATTTTATCCCTTTTTTTTTTTTTTTTTTTTTAAGTGGATGTATTATATCTTACATCCTGGTTTCAGCTAAAAGCAAATCACAAAGCCCCACTCCAATACTTGGAAGTCAAAACTGATTCAGCATGCTTGGGATCTGATAACAAAACCACAGCTAATGATAAAAAAGAAAAAAAAAAACCAAACAAAAAAAAACCCCAAAAAACCCAAAAAAACAATAATAATAATGATCTTTGTGGCGATCAGCCTTTGCATGAAGAGGAATCAGATTCTTTTTTAAAGGGTGACCTCAAATCCTGTTCATCTCTGGGCCTTGCATTTAATGAAGCAGGCGCCACACACTGTGGGGGGTGAGAAGCTTCTGCTGCTTGTTGCTGAAGCAATAAACATAGCACTGGCCTTGCACTTCCTAGGCAGAAATGCTTTGCATTATATATGTTGTGCTCTCTCCTAACTGTCTGGCAGGAGGCTGTTACAGTTCCACCCTCTCCTCAGTGTTATTTTGAGTAGTGCCAAAAGCTCTTCACTTCAGGAGATCAGGCACTTCCTCTCTGCAATCCACACTGTGAACAATATTGAAATCCCTTCCTCTGTCTGTAATTTGCTTTCTGCTCAGCACTGTGCAGAGTTTTAACCTTCCAGTGCTCTCAATTTTTCTTTTGACAACCTGCAGCCCAGTCATGTAAAGAAGTTCTTCAGCTGCCATTTAATACATTATTTTTTTTTTACAAGGTTAGGTACTAAATTTTTTTGTTCCTGTTGCCTCCTTCTGGATGTTTCTGTCTCATCTTTCCCTAAACACTGTCGTTGACAAAGCTCTGGAATACTATTTCTTTCTGCTGTTTAAAAGCCAAGGGGGCAGTGTGTTTCCTCACTCTGTTGAAAAGAAGAAAGAGAATCACAGAATGGTCAGGGTCGGAAGGGACCTCCAGGATCAGGCAGTTCCAACCCCCTGCCATGGGCAGGGACACCTCACACTCCAGCAGGTTGCTCACAGCCACATCCAGCCTGGCTGCAAAAACCTCCAGGCATGAGGCTTCCACCACCTCCCTGGGCAACCTCTGCCAGTGTCTCACCACCCTCATGGGGAACAACTTCCTAACATCGAATCTCAATCTCCCCATTTCTAGTTTTGCTCCATTCCCCCCAGTCCTATCACTCCCTGACACCCTCAAAAGTTCCTCCCCAGCTTTCTTGTAGCCCCCTTCAGATCCTGGAAGACCACAGGAAGGTCTCTTGGGAGCCTTCTCTTCTCCAGGCTGAACAACTTCCACCTGTCACTAATTTTACACTGATAACCTGTGATCTCCAGGGGTCAGTGTCCCATTTGGCTTTCAGCCCCAAGGTGAAATGAATTCCTGGTTTGAATTTGGTGCAAGGGAGGAGAGAATCCCCCAAATATTTCAGGCTTCTTTAGCCCCCCTTTCTCAAGAGTGAGAATGAATTAACTGTGCCACAAAATGCCTCAGCAAACACTGTTCATCCTCTGTCATGCTAAGAGTTTGGCAATACATTAATGATAAGGTTCAATGAGGCCAAGTGCAAGGTCCTGTGCCTAGGTCAGGGTACCCCTCCCTATCAATGCAGGCTGGGGGATGATGGAATCATAGAATCATCAGTCAGGGTTGGAAGGGACCACAAGGACCATCTAGTTCCAACCCCCCTGCCACAGGCAGGGACACCTCACACTAGATCAGGCTGGCCAGAATTGAGAGCAGCCCTGCAGAAAAGAACTTGAGGGTGCTAATGGATGAAAAAGTGGGCATGAGACAACAAGAGGAACCTGAAGCCCAAAAGGCAAATTGCATCCTGGGCTGTACCCAAAGAAGTGTGGCCAGCAGGTTGAGAGATATGATTGTGCCACTCTGCTCTGCTGAGACCTCACCTGGAGCACTGCACCCAGCTATGGGGCCTCCAACAAAAGACAGACATGGACCTGCTAGGTTGGGTCCAGATGAGGTCCACAAAGATGACCAGAGAGCTGGAACACCTCTCTGATGAAGACAGCCTGAAAGAATTGTTCTGCAGCAGGAGGGTGGTGGAACACTAGAACAGGTTGCCCGGGGAGGTGGTTGAGGCTCCATCCCTGGAGCTATTGAAGGTGAGGCTGGAGAGGGCTGTGGGCAACCTGATCTAGTTAGGGATGTCCCTGCTGACTGCAGAGGAGGTCGGACTGGATGAGCTTTGGAAGTCCCTTCTGGCCTGGACCATTCTGTGGTTCTATGATTCTGAATAGCATTGATCATTTAGACTTAAAAAAAAAGAAACTCAGTGAGTGTTATACCAGGAACTCTTCTATTATTATTTGGAAAGGCAATAAAATTCCTCCTAATCTGACTGCAGAAGGGGTTGGACTGGATAACCTTTGTAGGTCCCTCCCAACCTAGACCATTCCATCAGCTAAAATCTTACTGGGTTAATCCTTACCATAGCCACACCACAATATATGTAATAAAGCAGTGGAAAGAAAGCACTTAAATAAATAAATAAATAAAAACCCCAGACATGGATCTAGGAAACTAGAAATAAACGTTCCAGAAGCTTTTCCTAGGACAGACTTTGAGATGCAAACAAGATGTTTAGGTTTGGTTTCTTTCATTTATTTATTTATCTATCTATCAGTCAATCTATTTATTTATTTATTTATGTTTCCTCTTTAATTGAATTCCTCTTCCAATCTGATTGGTGCTCTGAACTGCTATTTAAGAGACTCATCTCCAGGAAGACAAGGTCTTGTGTGGGACTGAGAGATTCTGACTGACAAATTCAAGTGTGGTTGCCATCACACAAAAGAAAAGTGACTCTGGAAAAATTGCAGAGTTGCCTTCCATATTTTGCTTTCCCTGTGTCTTCCACATTTTTCTTTCCCAGGGTCTTCCACATTTTTCTTTCCCAGGGTCTTCCATATTTTGCTTTCCCTGGGTCTTCCATATTTTGCTTTCCCTGGGTCTTCTATATTTTGCTTTCCCCCTGAGTTTCCCACGTTTTTCTTTCCCTGGGTCTTCCATGTTTTTCTTTCCCTGGGTCTTTCATGTTTTGCTTTCTCTGGGTCTTCCATATTTTGCTTTCCCTGGGTCTTCCATATTTTGCTTTCTCTGGGTCTTCCATATTTTGCTTTCCCTGGGTCTTCCATATTTTGCTTTCCCTGGGTCTTCCACATTTTGCTTTCCCTGGGTCTTCCACATTTTGCTTTCCCTGGGTCTTCCATATTTTGCTTTCCCTGGGTCTTCCAGATCAAATTTGCTCGACTGACAAATCAATCAATGATCTTTCCAACTGCCTGAGTTTTGGCTCAGCAGGGGAGCTGAAAGCCAAGCAGTGCTGTCTTCCCCTTATTGCCTTGCTAGCAATGCTGCCCATCAGACCTGAGATGCTGTTGTTAACTATGATGTGCAAGGCAAAATCCAGCTCTGTTTCCCTGCTTTTAAAACAGGGTCTCACTCTGGAGAGACTCCACCTGGAGCATTGCATCCAGTTCCTGAGCTTCTATTGCAAGAAGGATCTGGAGGTGCTAGAAAGTGTCCAGAGAAAGGGCCATGAGGATGAGCAGAGGGCTGGAGATGCTCTCTTATGAGGAGAGACTGAGAGAGTTGGGGTTGTGCAGTCTGGAGAAGAGAAGGCTCTGAGGAGAACTTCTCTTGGTCTTCTAATATCTGAAGTGGGCTCCAAGAAAGCTGGGGAGGGACTTTTGAGGGTGTCAGGGAGTGATAGGACTGGGGAAGAGTGGAGCATAACTAGAAGTGGGGAGATTCAGATTGGCTGTTAGGAAGAAGTTGTTCCCCACGAGGGTGGTGAGAGACTGGCAGAGGTTGCCCAGGGAGGTGGTGGAAGCCTCCTGCCTGGAGGTTTTTGCAGCCAGGCTGGATGTGGCTGTGAGCAACCTGCTGGAGTGTGAGGTGTCCCTGCCCATGGCAGGGGGGTTGGAACTGGCTGATCCTTGAGGTCCCTTCCAACCCTACCAATTCTCTGATTCTAATAGGAAATATTTATTCCCCCAAAGCTTTGTCAGGCCCTGGAACAGGCTGCCCAGTGTCATGGTGGAATCACTGTCCCTGGAGGGATCTAAAAGATCTAGAAGTGTAGTGCTGACATGATTCAGTAGAGACCTGGCAGTGCTGGGTTAATGGTTGGTCTTGATCTTAAAAAGTCTCTTCCAGCCAAAATGATTCTTTGGTTGTGTGGGAGGAGAGCCAAGCTCACAGGTTAGCACCACGGCTTATGTCTTCAAAGGCTGCAGGAGGAGAATCATGGATTTGCTAGGATATAGGCTCCTCCTAACAATATCTGACTGCTTCCCTGAACTGCATTAAAACCTCCTGGTCCAGGTGCCAGCCAGGATGCTGGATCCTACCCCCTAGACTGCTTCCCTCAGCCTGATAACCCATGCTTGGAGGTGATGATGGGGATGGCCATTGGAGCAGTACTTTCCATTGGGAAAGCCAAATGAGCTTGCAGAATATGCCAACTTAGAACCACAGAATAGTCTGGGCCAGAAGGGACCTCCAAAGGTCATGCAGTCTGACCTCCCCCAACCCCATCCAATCAACTCACCCATGGCACTGAGTGCCTCATCCAGGCTGCTTTGAAACACCTCCAGGGATGGTGACTCCACCACCTCCCTGGGCAGCACATCCCAATGGCCAAGCTCTCTGTCTGGGAAGAATTTCTTCCTCACCTCCAGCCCAATCTTCCTGTGGTGCATCTTGAGACTGTGTCCTCTCCTTCTGTCCCTGCTTGCCTGGGAGAAGAGCCCAACCCCCACCTGGCTACAACCTGCCTTCAGGGAGCTATAGAGAACAAGAAGGTCTCCCCTGAGCCTCCTCTTCTCCAGGCTAAACACCCCCAGCTCCCTCAACCTCTCCTCACAGGGCTGTGCTCAGCCGAATCAGTTGAAAGCCAATTCAAAATGGGACTGTGCTGGACAGACAGACTTCATCTTTCTGGATAAGGAGTGGTCAGAGTTGCATGACCTTTACTGTAGAGCTCTGCTAGGAATTGTGTCCATCCTGACCTCAGCTCAATAAGTGTGGTCAACCAGAGGGCTAAGGTACTAAATCAACATTAAACTAGTCTTGATTTTTGACAGAAAGGAAGGACAGACTTCTTAGGAGGTTTCTTGCAAGCAGATGGAATGTAGGCTTTGTGCACTAGCTGGCACTAGGGTGTCAGGCAGTGATAGGACTGGGGGGAATGGAGCAAAACTAGAAATGGGGAGATTCAGATTGGATGTGAGGAAGAAGTTGTTCCCCATGAGGGTGGTGAGAGACTGGCAGAGGTTGCCCAGGGAGGTGGTGGAAGCCTCATGCCTGGAGGTTTTTGCAGCCAGGCTGGATGTGGCTGTGAGCAACCTGCTGTGGTGTGAGGTGTCCCTGCCCGTGCCAGGGGGATTGGAACTGGATGAGCCTTGAGCTCCCTTCCAACCCTGACTGATTCTGTGATACAATGATTCTCTTCCTCCTCATGGGTAGTGGGAGTGGTTGGCACTCTTCAGTAAATGACTATGGAGTGGCAGTTGTCACCTGGAAAATACGAGTTTCACACAAGCACTCTTTTTATTGCTCGGGTTGGGTGAAGCTTGGTTGTACTTAATGACTGCCAGCCAGAAAGCCTTTATTTTTATCACAGAATGTTAGGGGCTGGAAGGGACCTCCGAAGCTCATCCAGTCCAACCCCCCTGCCAGAGCAGCAGCACCTAGAGCAGGTCACACAGGAACACAGCCATGTGGGGATTGGAATATCTCCAGAGAGGGAGACTCCACAGCCCCCCTGGGCAGCCTGTTCAAGGGCTCTGGCACCCTCACAGGGAAAAAGTTTTCCCTCCATCTCTCCATGGAACTTCTTATACCTCAACTTCCACCACTGCCCCTTGTGCTGGCATTGGGCATCACCCAGCAGAGCCTGGCTCCAGCCTCTGGGCACTCATCCTGAGCATCCTCAAACTCAACAGGGTTTTCTTTGCTCCCATTGTAACCAGCAGTGTCAGGTTGATGAGAGCCATCTCCTTCCTTTGATTTCACTCATTTCGGTGATCAATTAACACAAAATCCCTTTTTGTTCCTTTTTTTTTTTCTTCTCTCCCCCTCCACCCTCCACTCAGCCATTTGTCAGACCTTTTGTATTTCAGATCTCTTTACGGGAGGGTTCCTCCAAAATGATCCTTTCTGCCGAGGAGTGTGGCCCTAAAATTTCCTCTTAATTAAGACTTTTGACATCGGTACTCGATCGAATTAGCGAGTCCCGAGTTAATTAGGGCTTCTTTCATCGTCCAGGTCACCTCCCAACCACATTCCTCCCCGCATGAAATTGCGGTGGGACTGAAATGGGTTGTGATGGTTCTATGCTCCTGATCGTTTTTTACCAAGGGTAAAAAAAAATATTTAATATTTAAATATTTTAGGAATAAACCCGATTTATTTAATATTTAAATAAATTTGATTTTGGCTATACCTTCCTTTTTTAAATTAAGAGTCGTAACGTCTTTCTAAGGTATTTAAATTAACGTTAATTTGGCTTTATTTACATCCCCTTTTCATGCTGAGAGCAATGCTACATTTTAAAATATTGAAATAAATTAATGCTGATTTGGCTTTATATCCCTTTTTTATTAATATATCCTTTATTTATTATGAGTAGCAATAACTTTATAAAATATTTAAATAAATTAATGTCGATTTGGCCTTATATCCCTTTATTTTTATTAGGAGTAATAATACCTTTCTAAAATATTTAAATAAATTAATGTCAATTTGGCTTTATTTATATCCATTTTTTTATTAGGAGTAATGATACCTTACTAAAATATTTAAATAAATTAGTGTTGATTTGGCTTTATTGATATCCATTTTCTTTTCATAATAAGAGTAATAATACATTTTGAAAATAGTTTAATAAATTAGTGTTGATTTGGCTTTATTTATATCCCTTTTTCTTAAGAGTAATAACACTTTTCTAAAATATTGAAATAAATTAATGTTGATTTGGCTTTATTGATATCCCGTTTCTTTTCATAATAAGAGTGATAATACATTTCTAAAATAGTTTAATAAATTAATATTGTAGCTTTATTTATATCCATTTATTTTTTACTACGAGTAGTACTAATTTCTAAATTATATAAGTATATGTATAATTTTATAGATAATTATTCTTTTTTCTTTTTTGTTTCTTTTTGTTTCATTTTATTTTATTTAATTTTATTTCATTTCATTTCATTTCATTTTATTTCATTTCATTTTATTTCATTTCATTTTATTTCATTTCATTTTATTTCATTTCATTTTATTTCATTTCATTTTATTTCATTTCATTTTATTTCATTTCATTTTATTTCATTTCATTTTATTTCATTTCATTTTATTTCATTTCATTTCATTTCACTTCATTTCATTTCACTTCATTTCATTTCACTTCATTTCATTTCACTTCATTTCATTTCACTTCATTTCATTTCACTTCATTTTACTCATTTTATTGGATTTTATTTAATTTAATTTCATATAATTTTATTTTACTTCATTTTATTTATTTTCATTTCATTTTATTTCAGTTCATTGCATTTTATTTTATTTCATTTTATTTTACTTCATTTTATTTCACTTCATTTTATTCCATTTCATTTTATTTTATTTTATTTCCTTTTATTTCATTTCATTTCATTTTATTAGATTTTATTTTGTTTAATTTCCTTTCATTTTATTTAATTTTATTTCATTTTATTTCTTTTCATTTTATTTTATTTCATTTTATTTTATTTTATTTCCTTTCATTTTATTTCCTTTCATTTTATTTCCTTTCATTTTATTTCCTTTCATTTTATTTCCTTTCATTTTATTTTATTTCATTTTATTTCATTTCATTTTATTTCTTTTTATTTTATTTTACTTCATTTTATTTCATTTCATTTTACTTCATTTCATTTCATTTTATTGGATTTAATTTCATTTCATTTTATTTTATTTCATTTCATTTTATTTTATTTCATTTCTTTTTATTTTATTTTACTTCATTTTATTTTATTTTATTTCATTTCATTTCATTTTATTGGATTTAATTTAATTTATTTTAATTTAATTTAATTTTGTTTAATTTCATTTCGTTTTATTTCATTTTATTTTGTTTAATTTTGTTTTATTTTATTTTATTTCCCCTTTCCCCCTCATGTCTAGGAAAGCCAAATCAACATTAATTTGTTAAAAGATTTTCAATATGTAGTATTCCTCTTAGTTAAAAAAAAAGAAAAAGGGATATAGATAAATCCAATTTGTAATTAAATTATTTAAATGTTTTAGAAATGGAATATTACTCTTGGTGGGAAAAAATGCATATAGATAAAGTGAAATTAACATTAATTTAATTAAATATTTTAGAAATGTAGTATTACTCTTAGTAAAAAATAGATGGATATTAATAAAGCCAAATCAACATTAATTTATTTAAATATTTCAGAAATGTAGTATTACTCTTAGTGTAAAAAGGAGTAGAAATGAAGCCAAATTACCACTAATTTATTTAGTGGATTTAGAAATGTATTATTGCTCTTAATAAAAAAAATAAAGGGATATAAATAAGGCCAAATCAACATTAATTTATTTAGTAGATTTAGAAATATATTATTACTCTTAGTAAAAATTATAAAAAAGGATATCAAAAAAGCTAAATTAATATTAATTTGTTAAAATATTTTAGAAATGTAGTATTACTCTTAGTAAAAAAAAAAACAAAACCAAACAACAGAAAGGATAAAAATAAAGCCAAATCAACATTGATTTATTTAAATAGTTTAGAAATGTAGCAGCACTCTAAGTAAAAATAATTGATATAAATAAGTCCAAGTTGACATTAATTTATTTAAAATTATTTTGGAAATGTAGTATTACTGTTAGTTAAAAATATATTTATATATATATAAAATATTTTATTAGTTTGCAAAAAAAAACCATATGGGAGATGGTATTCTAATTAAGTAATTGTTGATTAATTACCGTGAAGATGTGGATACCATTTTTAATCCATGTTCCTTTTATTTCTAAGAGATACAAATGCATGTGAGGACTTCATAGAAATAATCAAGACCATTATTAGTCTTTGATCTGAAGAGCCTAAGGTGCTGGAAGGTGTCCAGAGAAGGGCCATGAGGATGAGCAGAGGGCTGGAGCTGCTCTGCTCTGGAGACAGCCTGAGAGAGTTGGGGCTGTGCAGTCTGGAGAAGAGAAGGCTCCCAGGAGACCTTCTTGTGGCCTTCCAGGATCTGAAGGGGGCTCCAAGAAAGCTGGGGAGGGACTTTTGAGGGTGTCAGGGAGTGATAGGACTGGGGGAAATAGAGCAAAACTAGAAGTGAGGAGATTCAGATTGGATGTTAGGAAGAAGTTCTTCCCCATGAGAGTGGTGAGAGACTGGCAGAGGTTGCCCAGGGAGGTGGTGGAAGCCTCCTGCCTGGAGGTTTTTGCAGCCAGGCTGGATGTGGCTGTGAGCAACCTGCTGGAGTGTGAGGTGTCCCTGCCCATGGCAGGGGGGTTGGAATTGGCTGAGCCTTGAGGTCCTTTTCAACCCTGAGAATTCTCTGATTCTATTGAGCATGTGTGCATATACATCCTGCTAGGCTTGGATGAAAACATTTACAGTCCCCACTGTTTTTAGCATTAGGTTCTCACTCCTTTCAGCCAGGAGCAGAGCCTGACTCCAGCCTCTGGGCACTCCCCCTGCACATCTTGAGCACCAGCAATGAGGTCACCTCTCAGGCTTCTCCTCTGCAAGCTACAGAGCCCTCAGCTCCCTCAGGCTCTCCTCATCAGGAAGATCTTCCACTGCCTTCATCATTTTTGTGGCTCTGTGCTGGACTCTCTCAAGCAGTTCCCTGAGGTCCTTCCTGAACTTGGATTGTACAAACCTGGTGTTTTGAACAGCCCATTTGAGATGGAGAAAACCATACAGAAGAAACTCACTACTGTGACATCTCTTCCCTCATTGGTTTGGCTCTCGTGCATGACTTACAGAAAAGATTTTATTGTTGTTGTTTCAGCTTTGTCTTTCTGGCTGATAAATTCAGCAGCTAGGCTGAAAAGCCATCACCTTCTTGACTTCTTTACTATGAGAAGTGACATTGCATAGATGTAGAGAGATAAATGCATCCCTATGTTCATGCCATAAAAAGATCCCAAAACTTTAAAATGTTCTCTATAGGAACATTAGAACAAACATTATTGAAAGGAAAGGGGTGAGGACCAAGATCTTTTGAGATCTCTTCTGACCCCTAGCATCCTGTGATTCTGTGGTGTTTATGAGCTATACAACCTCCTGTACCAAGTGACTTAGCTGCGTGCAGAAGCCACCTTCACCTAGACCTGCACAATCCCATCAATAACCCAAAGGAGCCTGACTGCCTTACACCTCATGGCTGAACTTCAATATTTTGAGTCCTGTCCTTACAAGCTTCCTCTCACTGCTTCCTGCATTTATTCCTCTAGCAGGAAAGTGTGAGCAAGACCCAAGCTCTGCTTGGAGAGGCTTGGTCAAATCAAGAATCATAGAATTGTCAGGGTTGGAAGGGACCTCAAGGATCAGCCAGTTCCAAGCCCACTGCCATGGGCAGGGACACCTCACACTACCTCAGCTTGCTCACAGCCACATCCAGCCTGGCCTTCCAAAATTCTAGGGATAAGGCTTCCACCACCTCCCTGGGCAACCTGTGGCAGTGTCTCACTACCCTCATGGGGAAGAACTTCTTCCTCACATCCAATCTGAATCCACTCATCAATGTTGCTGCTTAATAAACAATAGTAAGCATGACTTTGAAAACTCTCTTCTGAATTCATAGAAAGTTTGAAGAGGAGTGGAAATTTCACCAAAGCAGGGGGGGGGGGGGGGGGGGGGGGGGGGGTGAGGGATAAAATTAAGATGTTCACCCAGCATTTAATTTGCATTGACAATTCATTTGACAAGTCAACCATAATAATAGTGTGTAGTATGCTGTTAGGTTATGTTCTGCCAAATCTTATTTTAGAGATTAAACTCTTTTAAGTAAATATATTGTTTACTTTATTATCACAGGATATGAAGATGATAGAGGTTGGAAGGGACTTCAGGAGATCATTGAGTCCAACCCCCCTGCCAGAGCAGGACCTGAGAATCCAGCACAGGTCACACAGGAATGCATCCAGACAGGGCTGGAAAGGCTCCAGAGAAGGAGACTCCACAACCTCTCTGGGCAGCCTGTTCCAGTGCTCTGGGAACCTCAGAGTAAAGAAGTTCCTCCTCATGTTGAGGTGGAACCTCCTGTGCTGCAGTTTCCATCCATTGCCCCTTGTCCTATCCCAGGGTGCAACTGAGCAGAGCCTGTCCCTGTCCCTTCCTTCCTGACCCCCAGCCCTCAGCTATTGATAGACATTGATCAGATCCCCTCTCAGTCTTCTCCTCTCCACACTAAACACCCCCAGGGCTCTCAGCCTCTCCTCCCCAGGCACTGCTCCAGTCCCTTCAGCATCCTTGCAGCCCTCCCTTGGACTCTCTCCAGCAGATCCCTGTCCTTCCTGAACTGGGGAGCCCAGACCTGGATGCAATATTCCAGGTGAGACCTCACTAGGGCAGAGTAGAGGGGGAGGAGAACCTCCCTGGCTCTGCTGGACACACTCCTCTGAATGCCCCCCAGGACCCCATTGGCCTTCTTGGCCCCCAGGGCACATTGCTGTCCCATGCAGAACTTGTTGTCCCCCAGCACTCCCAGCTCCTTCTCCTTGGGGCTGCTCTCCAGCAGATCCCCTCCCAACCTGTCCTGCTGCAGTTTCTTCTTCCTTCCCAGCTGCAGGACTCTGCACTTCTCCTTGCTGACCCTCATTAGGTTCCTCTCTGCCCAGCTCTCAGTCTGTCCAAGTCTCTGAATGGCCTCACAGCCTTCAGGTGTCTGAGCCAAACCTCCCAGTTTGGTATCATCAGCAAACCTGCTGAGTCCCCTCATCCATGTCACTCCTCAATAAGTTGAGTACACAAGATTTGGGCTTATCCTTCTCAAGAAATGATGTCTGTCTCCTAAGGTTTATGTGGGGGGGAGGGGAAACATTAATTTTGGAAACCTCATTTTCAAAAGGAATATCATAGATATTGTCTGTTTTGTGGGACATCTAAAAATGTTATCTCTGAAGAGTTAGATGACAACCAAATTTCAGAATGGCAAAATCTCGTGCACATTAAAAATTCTCCATGTGAGCCACCTCTGTCATCTCTCATCTAACTGTTTTTTTTCTTTTTTTTTTTTTTTTTTTTTTTTTTTTGCAGCCAAACAGCCTTTATTGCCATCCAAAGCCCTCCTGCAAACAGGCCACTTGTCAGCAGCAGCAGGTAGGAGCTGGTGAGGTAAGAGACAGGGAGTGAGCAAGCACTTAAAGAAACCACAATAGTGACATCTGCAGACACTTCTGAAGCTAAAACTCCTGTGCTGGGGGATTAAGAAGTATAATCTTCACATTTTGTACCTTCACTGTCTGCTTGATATGCAGTCTCTGTTCTTCATGATGACAAAGGCAAGGGGCAGTGGATATAAACTCCAGCACAGGAGGTTCCACCTCAACATGAAGAGGAACTTCTTCCCTGTGAGGGTGACAGAGCACTGGAAGAGGCTGCCCAGAGAGGTTGTGGAGTCTCCTTCTCTGGAGACTTTCCAGTCCCTGTACTCAGCACTGGTTAGACCACACCTTCTGCCCTGTGTCCAGTTCTGAGCTTCTCATTTTAAGAAGGACATTGAGACACTTGAACGTGTCCAGAGAAGGGCAGTGAGGCTGGGGAGGGGTCTGGAGCACAGCCCTGTGAGGAGAGGCTGAGGGAGCTGGGGGTGTTTAGCCTGGAAATGAGGAGGCTCAGGGGAGACCTTCTTGCTCTCTACAACTGCCTGAAGGGAGGTTGTAGCCAGGTGGGGGTTGGGCTCTTCTTCCAGACAAGTAATGACAGAGGAGAGGACACAGTCTAAGGCTGTGCCAGGGGAAGTTTAGGCTGGAGGTGAGGAGAAAGTTCTTCCCAGAAAGAGTGATTGGCCATTGGGATGTGCTGCCCAGGTGGAGTCACCATCCCTGGAGGTGTTAAAAAAAGGATTGGATGTGGCACTTGGAGCCATGGTTTAGTTGTCAAGAGGTGTTAGGTACTAGGTAATAGGTTGGACTTGATGATCTCTGAGGTCTTTTCCAACCTGGTTGATTCAGTGGTTCTCTGATTCTGTGGTCTGTGATTCTGTGGTCTGTGATTCTGTGGTCTGTGATTCTGTGATTTTGTGATTCTGTGATGTGTTCCTTTGTGAGCTGTACTGGATTCTCTGGTCCTGCTCTGGCAGGGAGGTTGGACTCGATGATCTCCAGAGGTCCCTTCCAACCCTTAACATCCTCTGATCCTGTGATCCTCTTTAAGAAGGGCTTCTGTGAGTGGCAGAATGCAGGGTTCTTGATTTTTGTCCAGTGTACTGTGTTGTGTGGAATCTCTAATAATGGTTGAATCTGCTCCCTAGCCACTCCTCCAGTGGCAATATCAATCTGTAGTTCTCCTTGCTGGTTTCCTGCCACCTCTTCTGACAGGCCTGGGAGCTTGAACACCTTTGGGACTTTCACCCTGGTGTTGGATAGAGACCTTGGCTCCATAGCATGCCTGAGAAACTTGGTGTTTAGAGGGAAGAGCCATGGATAATGGGAATTTAGAAGTCTCATTTCTTTAGGAAGGAGGGAATCGTGGAATCATAGAATCGTGGAATCATGGAATCATAGAATGACAGATTCATGGAATTGTGGAATCATAGAATCATGGAATCTTGGAATCGTAGAATCATGGGATCATGGAACCATGGAATCATGGAACTGTGGAATCATAGAATCATGGAACCATAGAATGATAGAATCATGGGATTATAGAATCACGGAATCATAGAATCATGGGACCATGGGATCATGGAATCATAGAATCATGGAACTATGGAATCATGGAATCATAGAGTCATAGAATCATGGAATCAGAGAACCATAGAATCATGGGATCATGGGAGCATGGAATCAATGAATCACAGAACCATGGAACCATGGGATCATAGAATCATGGAATCATAGAATGATAGAATCATATAATCATATAATCACAGAATCATGGGATCATGGGGTCATGGAATCAGACAACCATGGAACCATAGAATCATGGGATCATGGGAGCATGGAATCATAGAACCATGGAATCATAAAATTATAGAATAATGGAACCATGGAATCATAGAGTCACGGAATCATAAAATCATAGAATCATGGAATCATGGAATGATAGAATCATATAATCACAGAATCATGGGATCATGGAATCAGAGAACCATGGAACCACAGAATCATGGGATCATAGGAACATGGAATCATAGACTTGTGGAATCATGGAATCAAAGAACCATGGAATCATGGAACCATGGGAGCATGGAATCATAGAATCATGCAATCATGGAGTCACAGAATCATGGAATCATAGAATTGGTCAGGATCGGAAAGGACCACAAGGATCATCTAGTCAGAATCACAGAATAGTCTGGGCCAGAAGGGACCTCCAAAGGCCATCCAGTCCGACCTCCCTGCAGTCTCACGTCCTGTGATCCTATGAAAGAGGCAGGTCTGCTCAGAAAGACAAAGAAAAAAATGCACCTGGAACAGCATCTGGCTTCACAAGCTGGATGTGGGAAATGGTCTTGGGTCAGTGGCAGAGCCTGGGGCAAACTGGAGCATGCAAAGTGTGGGATAATTCCCTTTAGCCACATTTATTTTCTTCCCTTAGCTTCCTTCCAAGTGTGCCAAAACCCTCCAGTGACAGGTAGGAAATAAAGGGAACACCACAGAGCAGATAACTCCTGGGAAATGATGGATATTGAAGATGAAATGAATGGAATAAGCTGCTTTGGACAAGCAGAGGTCAGCTCCACTAACCCAAATCACCAACAAACAGGTTGGTTCAGGTTGGATTTCCTTCTGTTTGTTTGGATAAATGCTCTAATGTCAGTGCTGAAAATGTTTAATGAAAACACATCTGTGGCTGAATGCTTAATGTTTCCAGCCTGAAGGAGAGGCTTTCATAAATGAGGCCCTCCCTGCTTTTGTTTAGTGCCTTCAGGGGGTAAATGAACTACAAGAGGGCTTCCCTATTGTTCCCTGAGAGTGGGGAAAGCAGAGGGAGAATGAAAAGCAAAACACTCACTTAAACATGAGGCTAAAGAGTTCAAAGAGAGCATATCCCTGGCTCAGTGTTGGGACCACTTCTGTTTCACATCTTTATTGATGACCTTGATGAAGACCCAGAGTGTGTCAGCAGTGAGTTCCCAGATGACACCAAGTGAGGTGGCAGTGTTGATCTGCACCAGGGCAGGGAGGCTCTGCAGAGGGACTTGGATAGATTGGATCCATGGCCAACCTTACCAGGAGGAGCTTCAACAAGGACAAGTGCCAGGGCCTGACCTTGGGGCACAACAACCCCAAGCAGTGCTGCAGGCTTGGGGCAGTGTGGCTGGAAAGCTGCTGGCAGAAAGGGAGCTGGGGGTGCTGATGGCCAAGCAGCTGAAGAGGAGCCAGCAGTGTGCCCAGGTGGCCAAGAAAGCCAAAGGCATCCTGGCTGGCATTAGAAATGCTGTGTCCAGCAGGATTGTCCCCTGGGACTCAGCTCTATGTAGTGTCCAGTTCTGGGCACCTGAATCCAAGAGAGATGTGGAGGTGCTGGAGGGAGTGTAGAGAAGGGAAGGAAGCTGGGAATGGCCTGGAGAAGAAATGTGATGAAGAGCAAGTGAAGGAACTGGGGATGGTTAGTGTGAAGCAGAGGAGGCTGAGGGGAGACCTCCTGGCTCTCTACAGCTCCCTGAAAGGAGGTTGTGCAGAGGTTGTGCTGCTCTCTTCTCACAGCTCATTAGCCAGAGAAGAAGAGGGAACAGCCTCAAGCTGCAGCAGGGTAGCTTTAGACTGGACATTAGGAAGAGTTTTTTTCCCCTCCAGAGTGGTCATGGATTGGAACGTGCTGGGCAGGGAGGTGGTGGAGTCCCCAAGCCTGGCTGTGTTTGAAGGTGGTTTGGCTGTGGTGCTTGGGGCTGTGGTTTAGGGGTGAGCCTTGCAGAGTAGGGTTGTGGGTTGGACTTGGTGCTCCTGAGGGGCTTTGCCAACCTGAATGTTTCTGTGATTCTGTGAATACCATTCACCTGAAGGCCAGAACTTCAGAGAAATGAAATTCCAAGTGTAGATGATCTGTTTGAATATATGAACACGCTCCCCTAGAAAGGTTTGTTCTGTGCCATGGAATTAACCTGCTGGTTTTCTGCTAGAAACTCTTTGGCAAGCAGCTCAAAGCATCACCCTTTCACTTCACTTTGGAAATGTCCTTTGCAACTGAAACTAGGAATAAAGTTGGGGGGGCTGTAGGAGGGAGGTTTCCTGGCTGTCAAGCTCACTGCCAGATCATCAGCTGATGGAGAGAGGTCCCTTCTCCTCTGAAAGTCACTGCTGGCTGACAATTACAGCAATGCAGTCATAGTTTTATGTGATACAAGCTGGACAAGAACAGAATAAGAAATTCTTTTTTGCTCTGCCTCTTGTTTTTATTTTTGTTGTTTTTTTTTTTTCCTATCTGCTTCTTGTTCTTGACAGATGCGTGAGAAGGGCCTTGCAGGAGAGGATCAGCAGCTACACAAGAGGAGAGATGCAAGCCTGGCTGCCTGATGGATAGGTGAAGATGTAAGGATCACCAGCAAGGCACAGCAGGGAAAATGTGGAAGGTAAAAGATGTGTAAAAACATTTTCAGAGTGTGTGGGAGATGATCACAGGGACTACTGAGCTCTGGTTTCCTGCAGTTTGTAGCTAAGTCCTTATCACAGCAGCAGTGGCAGGTGCACTCCTCCTAGGGGCTGCTTATTTAGTCTGAAGAAGACTGAGAGAGGATCTTACTAACACTTACAAATGTCTGAAGGATGACTGTCAAGAGGGGGCCAGGCTCTTTGCAGTGGTACCCTGGGATAGGACAAGGGGTAATGGACACAAACTGGAACACAGGAAGTTCCACCTCAAGAGGAGGAAAAAAATCTTTCTTGTGAGGGTTATGGAGCACTGGAACAGGCTGCCCAGAGAGGTTGTGGAGTCTCCTTCTCTAGAGACCTCAAGACCTGTCTGGATTTACAGGAGCACTCTGTGATGGGTTAGGAACTGGCTGATGGCTGTGCCCAGAGCGTGGTGGTGAATGGTGGCACTGCCAGCTGGCAGCCAGGCACTAGTGGTGTCCCCTGAGGATCAATGTTGGGCCCTAACCTGTTTAATATTTTTATTGAAGATCTGGATGAGGGAATTGAGTCCCTTATCAGTAAGTTTGCAGATGACATCAAGTTAGGAGCAGGAGTTGATCTGTTAGAGGGCAGGAGGGCTCTGCAGAGGGACCTTGCCAGGCTGGACAGATGTGCAGAGTCCAAGGGCATGAGGTTTAACAAGGTTGAGTGCTGCGTTCTACACTTTGGCCACAACAACCCCAGGAAGTGCTGCAGGCTGGGGACAGAGTGGCTGGAGAGCAGCCAGGCAGAGAGGGACCTGGGGGTGCTGGTGGAGAGCAGCTGAAGAGGAGCCAGCAGTGTGCCCAGGTGGCCAAGAAGGCCAATGGCATCCTGGCCTGCATCAGCAAGAGTGTGGCCAGCAGGAGCAGGGCAGTCATCCTGCCCTATGCTCAACACTGGTTAGGTCACACCTTGAGTGCTGTGTCCAGTTATGGGCTCCTCATTTTAAGAAAGATGTTGAGATGCTGGAAGGTGTCCAGAGAAGGGCAGCAAGGCTGGGGAGGGGTCTGGAGCACAGCCCTGTGAGGAGAGGCTGAGGGAGCTGGGGGTGTTCAGCCTGGAGAAGAGGAGGCTCAGGGGAGACCTTCTTGCTCTCTACAACTCCCTGAAGGGAGGTTTCAGCCAGGTGGGGGTTGGGCTCTTCTCCCAGGCACCCAGTGCCAGAAGGAGAGGACACAGTCTCAAGCTGCACCAGGGGAGGTTTGGGCTGGAGGTGAGGAAGAAATTCTTCCCAGCCAGAGAGCTTGGCAATTGGGATGTGCTGCCCAGGGAGGTGGTGGAGTCACCATCCCTGGAAGTGTTTCAAGGCAGCCTGGATGAGACACTCAGTGCCATGGGTGAGTTGATTGGATGGGGTTGGGTGAGAGGTTGGACTGGATGATCTCTGAGGTCTTTTCCAACCTGGTTAGTTCTGTGCTTCTGGATTCATTCCTGGGTGACCTGCCCTAGTTGGTCCCACTTTGACAGAGGAGTTGGTCTTGATGAAGTCCCTCCCAACCTCTACTGATCTTTTGAGTGCTTGTGACCAGCCTTAGGGGTCCCTCTGCATGGCCTCCTCCTTTGGGGCTCACAGGAGAGCTCAGTACAGAGCCTGCCCTGCAGGAAGCAACCATGGGGCACCTCTGCTCAGCTCAGGCATATTGTCCTGAAAATCAGAGGACCCCCCAGCCCTTCATCAAACACAGCCACGTCCCAGTGCCTTCAGGGAACGGAACACGACAGCATAAGCATCCCTCTTTGGGAAAGTGGAGCTGAAAGACAATGTGACAAAGAGACAGAGGAAGAGAGTGCAGATGGGACTGAAGGGGTGAGGGGGAAGATGAAAATACCAAAGTTACAGACAGAGACACAATGCCAAGGCCTGGGTGAGAAGGACCATCTGGTTCTGCTGCGGCAGCTCTGAGCCATCCTCTTCTCTTTGTTTCTCTTTGGCAGCAAGCGTGGAAGGAACTGTGTGAGGTGTAACACCAAGGCCTTGCTGCAAAAGATAGTCTGGAGAAGAGGAGGCTCAGGGGGAGACCCTTCTTGCTCTCTGCAACTGCCTGAAGGGAGGTTGTAGCTGGGTGGGGGTTGGTCTCTTCTCCCAGGCAGCCAGTGACAGAAAGAGAGAGGACGCAGTCTCAAGCTGTGCAGGGGGAAGAGAAGGGCCACGAGGATGAGCAGAGGGCTGGAACAGCTGTCCTATGAGGACAGCCTGAGAGAGTTGGGGTTGTGCAGTCTGGAGAGGCAAAGGCTCCAAGGAGACCTTCTTGTGGCTTTCCAGGATCTGAAGGGGGCTACAAGAAAGCTGGGGAGGGAATTTTGAGGGTGTCAGGGAGTGATAGGACTGGGGGGAATGGAGCAAAACTAGAAATGGGGAGATTGAGATTGGATGTTAGGAAGAAGTTGTTCCCCATGAGGGTGGTGAGAGACTGGCAGAGGTTGCCCAGGGAGGTGGTGGAAGCCTCATGCCTGGAGGTTTTTGCAGCCAGGCTGGATGTGGCTGTGAGCAAGCTGCTGGAGTGTGAGGTGTCCCTGCCCATGGCAGGGGGGTTGGAACTGGCTGAGCCTTGAGGTCCCTTCCAACCCTAACAATTCTATGAATCTAAATAATTCCAGTGGACAGATAACAAACATAAGGTTAGATCTGAGCTCTTGTTTTTGAATTCTTCACTCTAGCAGACACCAGCTCTGACTTCTGTTGGCTTTGCTGACCTTGGCTGCATTGCTTTGTTGTGGTTAAGTACTAACAAACAATTCTCTGCTCTTTCTCTTGTCCCATGCCCAGGGAGGAGGGCAGGGAGCAGGGAGTGGAGAAGCTCTTAGCAGCCCCCTGGTTTTGTCCAGGGGGGTTCTTGTGTTGTTTCTAAATTGCAAATACCTGTAAACCTTGGAACTGGATGATCCTTGAGGTCCCTTCCAACCTTAACAATCCTATGACTCTAGGCACAGCCTAAAACCACCTCAGACTGTGGGGGGAATTGTACATGCAGCAAACTGCTGCCAGGCTGATTAGGAGAGGGGAGTGTACAGAGGGAGAAGGGCTGTAAGGGTTGTGTGGAATGCCGTGGGAAGCCTGAACAAAGGTTGTGCCTCCTCTGTAAGGAGCCCTGGGTTGCTGTAGCACTCTGAGATGCAGCATTTTCAGCAGGAGAAGGGTTAGATGACAGCCACAATAACCTGTTGTATTGTTCAGAGCAGTCAGGTGTCAGCCAAATGGATTGATTTCTATTAGGGAGCACTAAAAGAGTATTGGATTCAATTGAATGAAGCAAATGTGCTGTAATATCTCTCTGAAGTTTCTTGCTTTTTTCCTGTAGTGGCACCTGAGAGAAATAAAAATGTGTGTGGGAATACAGATATTAAAGAATTAGCAAGGTACAGACCCTGAAAAATTCCTGTCTGGGAAGCCCTGTGGGATCCATATTCTTGTTTACTGTTTCCAACCCTTCTGGACAGAATGCAAATTTCTACACCTCTGATGGAAATGGTGTTTTCAGAAAGGCTCAAGGTCAGAGGCTGCTGCCACAGAGAGTGCAGGTCTCTGTTAGGCTGCCTTTAACCCTGTCAAGGATTTAGAAACAAAATGACTGAGATGAAGTCAGCAAGGTTAACCTAAATGCAATGGAATTTTGTCAGTGCTATTGATTGCCTTTGCAGCCCCAAAGGCCAATCACATCCTGGGCTGCATCCAAAGATGCATTGCCAGCAGATCCAGAGAGCTGAACAGGTCATCTTGAGTGCAATCACACAGCAGCTACAGGATGGCCAAGGGATCAGGCCCAGCCAGCATGGATTGAGGAGGGGCAGGTCCTGCCTGACCATCAGTAAGTTTGCAGATGTCACCAAGCTGAGGGCAGGAGTTGGTCTGTTAGAGGGTAGGAGGGCTCTGCAGAGGGACCTTGCCAGGCTGGACAGATGGGCAGAGTCCAAGGGCATGAGGTTTAACAAGGCTGAGTGCTGCGTTCTACACTTTGGCCACAACAACCCCAGGCAGTGCTACAGGCTGGGGACAGAGTGGCTGGAGAGCAGCCAGGCAGAGAGGGACCTGGGGGTGCTGGTGGAGAGCAGCTGAAGAGGAGCCAGCAGTGTGCCCAGGTGGCCAAGAAGGCCAATGGCATCCTGGCCTGCATCAGCAAGAGTGTGGCCAGCAGGAGCAGGGAAGTCATCCTGCCCTGTGCTCAGCACTGGTTAGGCCACACCTTGAGTGCTGTGTCCAGTTCTGGGCCCCTTCATTTAAGAAAGATGTTGAGATGCTGGAAGGTGTCCAGAGAAGGGCAACAAGGCTGGGGAGGGGTCTGGAGCACAGCCCTGTGAGGAGAGGCTGAGGGAGCTGGGGGTGTTTAGCCTGCAGAAGAGGAGGCTCAGGGGAGACCTTCTTGCTCTCTACAACTGCCTGAAGGGAGGTTGTAGCCAGGTGGGGGTTGGGCTCTTCTCCCAGGCAACCAGTGACAGAAGGAGAGGACACAGTCTCCATCTGCACCAGGGGAGGTTTAGGCTGGAGGTGAGGAGAAAGAGTAATTGGCCATTGGGATGTGCTGCCCAGGGAGGTGGTGGAGTCACCATCCCTGGAGGTGTTCAAAACAAGCTTGAATGTGGCACTTGGAGCCAGGGTTAATTGTCAGGAGGTGTTAGGCATTAGGTGATAGGTTGGACTTGATGATCTCTGAGGTCTTTTCCAACCTCCTTGGTTCTGTGAGTCTGATTCTGTGCCAGCATGTCAAGGAGGAGGCTTCTGGGTGTGTTTTCACCTACAAAGACCTTCCAAGTTGGGCTGGGTGGTACCTACAGCGTGTTCAAATTTACCAATGGGCCACACTTACTTCCCTTGAGCTAGGGCTGGTGTGGGAGTGGTTTTCAATGTTTCTTCCTGGGAAGCAAAGTGTAGTGATTGCTGTTGATAGTCTGGGCCTTGCTAAGTGAACAAGTCCTTCTAATTTGTGTACCTTTTCTGCTCCTTTTCAGACTTGTGACAGCCAAGATGCTTTTCTTGCTGGTTATGGTTCCTGAATGCTGCTGGCGTGTGGAAGATTTATTCCATTCCCCTTAGTGACAGGACTGGGGGGAAAGGAATGAAGCTGAAGTGGGGAAATTCAGACTGGACATGAGGAAGAAGTTCTTCCCCATGAGAGTGGTGAGAGCCTGGAATGGGTTGTCCAGGAAGGTGGTTGAGGCCCCATCCCTGGAGGTGTTTGCAGCCAGGCTGGATGAGGCTCTGGCCAGCCTGATGTAGTGTGAGGTGTCCCTGCCCATGGCAGGGGGGTTGGAACTGGCTGAGCCTTGTGGTTCATAGAATCATAGAATCATAGAATCAAGAAGGCTGGAAGAGACCTCAAGGATCATTGAGTCCAACCTGTCACCCTACACCTCATGACTATCTAAACCATGGCACCAAGTGCCACGTCCAATCCCCTCTTGAACACCTCCAGGGATGGTGACTCCACCACCTCCCTGGGCAGCCCATTCCAATGGCCAACCACTCTCTCTGTGAAGAACTTTCTCCTCACCTCCAGCCTAAACCTCCCCTGGCACAGCTTGAGACTGTGTCCTCTTGTTCTGGTGCTGGTTGCCTGGGAGAAGAGACCAACCCCCACCTGGCTACAACCTCCCTTCAGGTAGTTGTAGACAGCAATGAGGTCTCCCCTGAGCCTCCTCTTCTCCAGGCTGAACAGTCCCAGCTCCCTCAGCCTCTCCTCATAGGGCTGTGCTCAAGCCTCTCCCCAGCCTCGTTGCCCTTCTCTGGACATGCTCCAGCAATTCAACATCTTTCCTAAACTGAGGGGCCCAGAACTGGACACAGTACTCAAGGTGTGACCTAACCAGTGCTGTGTACAGGGGTACAATGACCTCCCTGCTCCTGCTGGCCACACTATTCCTGATGCAGGCCAGGATGCCATTGGCTCTCTTGGCCACCTGGGCACACTGCTGGCTCCTCTTCAGCTGCTGTCAACCAGTACCCCCAGGTCCCTTTCCACCTGGCTGCTCTCCAGCCACTCTGACCCCAGCCTGTAGCTCTGCATGGGGTTGTTGTGGACAAAGTGGAGCACCCAGCACTTGGATTTGTTGAATGCCATCCTGTTGGACTCTGCCCATCTGTCCAGCCTGGCAAGGTCCCTCTGCAGAGCCCTTCTACCTTCTAACAGATCAACACCTGCTCCCAGCTTGGTGTCATCTGCAAATTTACTGATGATGGATTCAATCCCCTCATCCAGATCATCAATAAAGATATTGAACAGGATGGGGCCCAGCACTGATCCCTGGGGGACACCACTAGTGACAGACTGCCAGCTGGATGTGGCACCATTCACCACCACTCTCTGGGCTCGGCCCTCCAGCCAGTTCCTAACCCAGCACAGAGTGCTGCTGTCTAAGCCACAGGCTGACAGCTTGGCCAGGAGTTTGCTGTGGGGAACAGTGTCAAAGGCCTTGCTGAAGTCCAGGTAGACTACATCCACAGCCTTTCCCACGTCCACCAGGCTGACACCTGGTCATAGAAGGAGATCAGGTTGGTGAGGCAGGACCTGCCCTTCCTAAATCCATGTTGGCTGGGCCTGATTCCTTGGCTATCCTTCAGGTGCACAGTGATTGCCCCCAAGACAATCTGCTCCATGATTTTCCCTGGCACTGAGGTCAGGCTGACAGGCCTGTAGTTCCCAGGTTCTTCTGTTTGGCCCTTCTTGTGGATGGGTGTCACATTGGCCAGTTTCCAGTCTTCTGGGACCTCTCCAGTGAGCCAGGACTGGTGGAAAATGATGGAGAGAGGCTTGGCCAGCTCATCTGCCAGCTCTTTCAGCACCCTAGGATGAATCCCATCAGGTCCCATGGACTTGTGAATATCCAAGTGACTCAACATGTCTCGAACTAATTCCACATGGATTTCAGGAGTACAACACTGCTCCTTGACCCCATCAACCAGCTCAGGAGGCCAGTTATCCTGAAGTCCTCCTGCCTTACTGTTGAAAATGGAGGCAAAGAAGGTATTTAGAATCTCAGCCTTCTCCTCATCCTTAGTCACAATGTTACCCTCCATGTCCAATAAAGAGTGGAGGCTCCTCTTGCCCCTCTTTTTAGCATTAATATATTTATAAAAATGCTTTTTGTTGTCTTTCACAGAAGCGGACAGTTTAATTTCTAACTGTGCTTTTGCCTCTCTAATTTTTCTTCTACATGATCTAACAAC
Source organism: Indicator indicator (assembly GCF_027791375.1). Lineage (NCBI taxonomy): Eukaryota > Metazoa > Chordata > Aves > Piciformes > Indicatoridae > Indicator > Indicator indicator. Next base: position 2,426,236 of record NC_072014.1, on the reverse strand, counting down.
ATCCTTAAACATATCACTAGTTGCCTCCCCCCCTTTCCAAAGGCGATAAACCCTCTTTTTTTCCCTTAAATCCTTCAGGAGCTCCTTGCTCATCCAGGTCGGTCGTCTTCCCCGCCGGCTCGTCTTAAGGCATGTGGGAACTGCCAGTTCCTGTGCCTTTAGGAGCTCCTGTTTGAAGCAGGTCCAACCATCCTGGACACCTTTCTTCTTAAGGGCTGTTACCCAGGGAACTTTCCGAATAAGTTGCCTGAACAGCCTGAAGTTTGCCCTCCGAAAGTCCAAAGTGAGGGTTCTGTTACTGCTCCTCCCTATCTCCCTGCATATTGAAAACTCCACTATCTCATGGTCACTGCACCCTAGACAGCCTCCAACCATCACATCTCCCACCAGCCCTTCTCTATTTGAGAACAGCAGATCAAGCAGAGCCTTACCCCTGGTAGGTTCACCTAAGAGCTGCATCAGGAAGTTGTCATCCATGCACTCTAGGAACCTTCTGGACTGTCTCCTCTCTGCTGAATTAAGTTCCCAGCAGATGTCTGGTAGGTTAAAGTCCCCCACAAGGACAAGGTCTGATGATCTTGAGACAGCTTCCAGCTGCTGATAGAATATCTCATCGGCCTTCCAACCCTGACTGATTCTATGATTCTGTGATTCTAAGATCAAAGGTAAATTGTCTGTTTTGCTTCTCTTACTGGTTTCCAACATTTGAATCTGCTGCTGTTAGGCAGGTTACCAATATTTATCATGTTGTGGCATCTGTGACCTTCCCTGTTTCCTGAATAGAAGAATATAGAATTTGAGGTATTGTTAATTTGTAGATTGACTTGGGTCAAGATGTTTCTCATTTATATCATGGGAAAAGGAGGGATGGAGAAAGAATAAGAGGAAATGGATATTTGAGGTAGTTATTGTGTAGATGGTCTTGGGTTGAGATGTTTCTCATTTACATCATGGAAAAAGGAGGTATGGAGAGAGAAGATGAAGAAATGGATATTTGAGGTAGTTATTGTTAATTTGTGGATTCACTTGGGTTGAGATGTTTCTCATTTATATCATGGAAAAAGGAGGGATGGAGAGAAGAAGAAATGGATATTTGAGGTAGTTATTGTTAATGTGTAGATTGATTTGGGTCAAAATATTTCTCATTTACATCATGGAAAAAGGAGGGATGGAGAGAGAATAAGAGGAAATGGATATTTGAGGTAATGATTGTTAATTTGTAGATTGGCTTGGGTTGAGATGTTTCTCATTTATATCATGGAAAAAGGAGGGATGGAGAAAGAATAAGAGGAAATGGATATTTGAGGTAGTTATTGTGTAGAGGTAGTTATTGTGTAGATGGACTTGGGTTGAGATGTTTCTCATTTACATGGAAAAAGGAAGGATGGAGAGAGATGAACAGGCCATGATGTTTCAAGGATGACATCTGTATCAGGTGACAGCAGTCCACCAAGCAAACGGGATAGAACAAGACATTAAATCAGAGAAACCAATATCTCTGTTTTACTCCTGTTGAGCTTTGAAGCTTTCTTTCCTCACAGTTATGAGGTAGAAATCCTCTATGTTCCTGGAGAAAGAGGAATGAAACAGACTTGCTTATATATAGTACTGTGTGCAGCTCTGGAGTCCTCAATACAGGAAGGACACAGAGTTGATGGAGTAGGTCCAGAGGAGGGCCAGGAAAATGCTCAGGGGGTTGGAGCAGCTCTGCCATGAGGCCAGGCTGAGGGAGCTGGGGGTGTTCAGCCTGGAGAACAGGAGGCTCCAGGGAGACCTAAGAGCAACCTGCCAGGACCTGAAGGGGGCTGCAAGAAGGCTGCAGAGAGACTGTTTGCAAAGGGCTGCAGGGACAGGACCAGGGGACAATGGCTTCAAAGTAGAGCAGAGCAGATTGAGACTGGATGTGAGGAAGAAGTTGTGCAGCATGAGGGTGGTGGAACACTGGAAGAGGTTGCCCAGGGAGGTGGTTGAGGCTCCATCCCTGGAGATCTTGAAGGTGAGGCTGGAGAGAGCTGTGGGCAACCTGATCCAATTGGGGATGTCCCTGCTGACTGCAGAGGGGCTTGGACTGAATGAGCTTTGGAGGTCCCTTCTGGCCCAGACCATGCTCTGATATTCTATGATATATCATGATCACAAACATGGTTTGAGGTTTATACTTTTTCCTCAAAACCACAGTGAGAGGCCCTGCAGAGCCCTCCTTTAGATGCTCAGAAGTCAATTTCTATGCAACCTAACCAGCAGAAAGTGATAGAAACAGCTGTGTCATGATTTTCCTGAATCAGCTCCAAAATGAAACTGCAGATGCCAGAAGAGACCTATTAGTATGAATATCAATGCTGCAAACCAAGATGCTCCACATAAGTAACCAAGAAATTGCCAGGGAAAGAGGTGAACAAAATCATGGCACAATCAAAACCCTCCTCTCATCACTGCTGAAAAGCTGAAGTGGGATACACAGGGGCCGTGAGCATTACTTGCTGTGCAGCCTGAAACTGGTTTGTAATTAAGAAGCCATTAGCAGTTCAAAGGCTGAGTGGTGTCATGCTAGCTCCCACATCATCTCAGTTAAAACAACATTAATATGTTTGATGCATTAGGAGGTAAATCAGAGAGAAACTGCTCAGGCTTAAGAAGATAGATTTAGCTTTATGCTTGCACAGGCTTTCAGGGGTGGTGGGGCAGAGTTTTCAGTGGCAGTGCTCAGAAACTGTGTTCTTGCCTGGCTTTCCAGTTCACAGAGGTTTTATAGCTTCACAGGTTGCAACCCTCCAAGGTCATCTTGTCCTACCCTGCTGCAGTGAGCAGGGACACCTCCAACTGAAGCAGGCTGCCCAGGGCCACATCGAGTCTGATCTTGAACTCACAATTTGCATTGGGTTGGAAGAGACCCTCCAAGGTCAGCTTGTCTAACCCCCATGCAGTGAGCAGGTGCACCTCTAACTAGAGCAGGCTGCCCAGGGCCACATAACTCTGATCTTGAACTTCTTCAGGGATGGTTTGGACTGAAACTTGAGAGTTCTGGGTTCTGCCGTGAGCTTACCGAGCAATCTTGTCAGTCTTATTTTTCCTCCAGTAATTATCCTGCATCTGGGTCAGGGCAAACCCAGTCTGGGCAGGGACTGGCTTGAGAACAGCCCTGAAGAAAGGGACTTGGGAGTGCTGGGGGATGAAAAACTCAACAGGAGCCAGCAGTGAGCACTTGCAGCCCAGAGAGCCAAGCAGAGCCTGGGCTGCAGCAAGAGAAGTGTGGCCAGCAGGGCCAGGGAGGGGATTCTCCCCCTCTGCTCCACTCTGCTCAGATCACACCTGGAGCTCTGGGTCCAGTTCTGGAGCCTCTGTTCCAGGAAGGATCTGGAGGTGCTGGAAGGTGTCCAGAGAAGGGCCATGAGGATGAGCAGAGGGCTGGAGCTGCTCTGCTCTGGAGACAGCCTGAGAGAGTTGGGGTTGTTGAGTTTGGAGAAGAAAAGGCTCTGAGGAGACCTTCTTGTGGCCTTCCAGGTTCTGAAGGGGGCTCCAAGAAAGCTGGGGAGGGACTTTTGAGGATGTCAGGGAGTGACAGGACTGGGAGGGGGGAATGGAGCAAAAAGTAGAAATGGGGAGGTTCAGAATGGATGTTAGGAAGAAGTTGTTCCCCATGAGAGTGGTGAGAGACTGGTACAGATTGCCCATGAGGTGGTGGAAGCCTCCTGCCTGGAGGTTTTTGCAGCCAGGCTGGATGTGGCTGTGAGCAACCTGCTGGAGTGTGAGGTGTCCCTGCCCACGGCAGGGGGTTTGGAACTGGATGATCCTTGAGATCCCTTCCAACTCTAGTGATTCTCTATGTTTTTGTGTGTGGAAAAGAAAAAAAAAAGTGGTTACTATATAGTGTATTTGGAGTATTAGAGGTTAAAAATGTTGTTGTTAAAATATATATATATATATAGACACACACATTATCATCAAAATCATGGAGTTTCTCACTTTGACAAAGTGTCCATCTGTTTCCTACTTCTTTCCCCAAAAATACTCTCATTTATTAGCATGAGAGCAAATGGAAGCAAATGAAGTGCTAGTTTTAGCTGAAAGAAAAAAAAAAAAAAACAGTTCAACTGATTTCAAATGCTCTGTAGAATGGCATTGGTGACAATATTGATCACAGGATCAGATGATGTTAGGGGACCGAAGGGTCCTCCAAAAATCCTTGAGTCCAACCCCCCTGCCAGAGCAGGACCAGGGAATCCAGCACAGGGCACACAGGAACACATCCAGACAGGGCTGCAAAGGCTCCAGAGAAGGAGACTCCACAACCTCTCTGGGCAGCCTGTTCCAGTGCTCTGTCACCCTCACAGGGAAGAAGTTCCTCCTCATATTGAGGTGGAACCTCCTGTGCTGGAATTTCCATCCATGGCCCCTTGTCCTATCCCAGGGTGCAACTGAGCAGAGCCTGTGTCCTCCCTCTTGACCCCCCAGATATTTATGGACATTTATTAAATCCTCTCTCAGTCTTCTCCTCTCCACACTAAACACCCCCAGGGCTCTCAGCCTCTCCTCCCCAGGCAGTGCTCCAGTCCCTTCAGCATCCTTGCAGCCCTCCCTTGGACTCTCTCCAGCAGATCCCTGTCCCTCCTGAACTGGGGAGTCCAGACCTGGATGCAATATTCCAGGTGAGGTCTCATCAGGGCGGAGTAGTAGGGCTTTAAAGTATGTGCATGCTCACTGGATATCCACTGTGATTTAAAATCACAGATGAGATGGAATAAACATTAACAGAAATTAAACAGGGCTCTGAAGATCTGCAAGGCCCAAAGCTGCAGATGGATAACAATCAAACAGTTCAAAAACACCCCCAAGAAGAGTTCTGAAAGGGCAAACCAAATGTTTCAAGTAGGAAGTCAGAGGAAAACGGGGCTCAGGTTTCTACCACTGTTTCGTGATGCACTGTATGTATTTTAATACAATAAATGAAGCTCTGGGTCAGAAAATGGATGAAGTAGTCCAGAATCCACATCTGAGAAAGGCTTTCAAACCACAGCAATGTCTCCTCAGTGTTAGCTTTCCCAGTGGCTTTGGGTGGGAAAGGATGACAACATCTCAATGCTCTTAAGCTTGAGACTTACTTCTCCCTTTAACTTTTCTGTTAATTACTTTATTTTATTAACTAGCAATTTATGTGACAGATGATTCCTTAAGTGAATGCAACAACAGCCATGAAAACCTGGAAACAGTTTGGTTTTTCTTTTTTTTTTTTTTTTTTCTTTTAAGCAGAGCTGCCAATATTGCAGTGAGGGGTTTCAAGGTTTAGTGGTTAGCTGATGAATGTGTAACTTAATGCTCAGAGTGATGACAGCCTGTGGGGATTGAGATGCCTGGAGTTCAGTCTGTTAACCCCAGGTCTTGCAAGCTGGAGAACTGCCTAAAGGGTTCCTAAGTTAGCACAAGAAGCACAAGAAGTTGGAGCAGCTCTGCTGTGAGGCCAGGCTGAGGGAGCTGGGGGTGTTCAGCCTGCAGAAGAGAAGGCTGCAGGGAGACCTAAGAGCAACCTGCCAGGACCTGAAGGGAGCCTGCTTGAAGGATGGAGGGAGACAAAGGCCTGCAAGGACAGGATGAGGGACAATGGCTTCAAACTAGAGAAGAGTAGTTTACATGGGATATCAGGAAGAAGTTCTTCACTATGAGGGTAGTGGAACACTGGAACAGGTTGCCCACGGAGTGACATTGAGTGCACCCTCAGCAAGTCTGCTGATGACACCAAGCTGTGTGGTGCAGCAGACAGGCTGGAGGGAAGGGATCCATCCAGAGGGACCTGGACAGGCTGGAGAGGTGAGCCCATGACAGCCTCAGGAGGTTCAACAAGACCAAGTGCAAGGTCCTGCAGCTGGGTCAGGGCAATCCCAGGCACTGATAGAGGCTGGGCAGGAACTGGCTGGAGAGCAGCCCTGAAGAAAAGGCCTTGGGGGTGCTGGGGGAGAAAAAGCTCAGCAGGAGCCAGCAGTGAGCACTTGCAGCCCAGAGAGCCAAGCAGAGCCTGGGCTGCAGCAAGAGAAGTGTGGCCAGCAGGGCCAGGGAGGGGATTCTCCCCCTCTGCTCCACTCTGCTCAGACCACACCTGGAGCTCTGTGTCCAGTTCTGGAGCCTCTGTTCCAGGAAGGATCTGGAGGTGCTGGAAGGTGTCCAGAGAAGGGCCATGAGGATGAGCAGAGGGCTGGAGCTGCTCTGCTCTGGAGACAGCCTGAGAGAGTTGGGGTTGTGCAGTCTGGAGAAGAGAAGGCTCTGAGGAGACCTTCTTGTGGCCTTCCAGGATCTGAAGTGGGCTCCAAGAAAGCTGGGGAGGGACTTTTGAGGGTGTCAGGGAGTGACAGGACTGGGGGGAATGGAGCATAACTTGAAATGGGGAGATTCAGATTGGATGTTAGGAAGTTCTTCCCCATGAGAGTAGTGAGAGCCTGGAATGGGTTGCCCAGGGAGGTGGTGGAAGCCTCATCCCTGGAGGTTTTTGCAGCCAGGCTGGATGTGGCTGTGAGCAACCTGCTGGAGTGTGAGGTGTCCCTGCCCATGGCAGGGGGTTGGAACTGGATGATCCTTGAGGTCCCTTCCAACCCTGACAATTCTGTGATTCTATTTAACACATTTTGGGCAATTTTCCTTATTACTAAAAGGTTATTAATATTTTTTATTAAGTTTTGCCAACTCATTTATAAATCAAAAAATATTTTCCTTCACCCTGTGGCTTCAGGGAGTGGAAATGTGGAGCCGTTGGATTCAGTGGGAGCAGAGTCATTAAATTCAATACAGGCAAGATTTCACCCCAGGTTCAGGCGCTGGGAGCTGAGCCTGCAGCAAGAAGCAGGGAACGAAGGCATTTTGCTCTTGATTTATGAAATGCTTCTTGCTGGGTCAGATTACTGGAGTGTTGCTGGTTTGTGTTAACAAAGACAGGGGCAGATCTTTCTGCTGAAACCCCTTTCCCTTCCCCAAGATTGCTGCCATTTGATCCAAACCAAATCTCTCTCTCTGTTATTCACAGACGTGGATCTGAGCAGTTACAATTCTGCATGAAAAGCACTGATATGAGGACAGATATTACACTGCAGCTCTGATAAAACTGAATCCTGTAGCTGCTGATGCCCAGAGAAGAGGTGAGTGCACTAAGCAGATCCTGTCCTTTTTTATCTTGTACTCTTTTCCTCATCATCCCCCAGCCACTGCTCGAGACACAGTTTAAGCAAACTTGTTTGGACAGCATCTGGTTGTTGCCATCACTGAGAAGCTTTTGTGAACATCATTACCCCTTCTTGCTCTTGTGGTGTAAAATATGGAGCAAGAGAGCTGACATGCATGTTGTGAACAACTCTTGTCTTCCTCCACATGTGGGATGAATGGCCCTATTCTCATTTCACATGATAGGGGGAAGGAAGCTGTGGAGGTTTCCATGCTGTGGCTTTGACAATGTGACTAGAATCCTAGAATCAGTCAGGGTTGGAAGGGACCACAAGGATCATCCAGTTCCAACCCCCCTACCATGGGCAGGGACACCTCACACTAGATCAGGCTGGCCACAGCCTCATCCAGCCTGGCTGCAAACACCTCCAGGGATGGGGCCACAACCACCTCCCTGGACAACCCATTCCAGGCTCTCACCACTCTCATGGGGAAAAAACTTCCTCTTCACATCCAGTCTGAATCTCCCCACTTCCAGCTGTATTCCATTTCCCCCTAGTCCTGTCACTCCCTGGTATCCTCAAAAGTCCCTCCCCAGCTTTCTTGGAGCCCCCTTCAGATACTGGAAGGCCACAAGGAGGTCACCTCGGAGCCTTCTTTTCTCCAGACTGAACAGCCCCAACTCTCTCATCCTGTCCTCATAGGACAATAGTCCAGGTAAGGGAAGGGCAAGGCAAGCTGAAGCAGCCTTTCTCTTTCTGACCACAGACCTTTGTCAGCCAAGTAGGTGGCAGTGCTCTTCTTCCACTTGTGTATCATAGAATAGCCTGAGCCAGAAGGGACCTCCAAAGGTCCAACCTCCCTGCAGTCAGCAGGGACATCCCCAACTAGATCAGGTTGCCCACAGCCCTGTCCAGCCTCACCTTGAAGATCTCCAGGGATGGAGCCTCAACCACCTCCCTGGGCAACCTCTTCCAGTGTTCCACCACCCTCATGCTGCACAACTTCTTCCTCACATCCAATCTCAATCTGCTCTGCTCTACTTTGAAGCCATTGTCCCTGCTCCTGTCCCTGCAGCCCTTTGCAAACAGTCTCTCTGCAGCCTTCTTGCAGCCCCCTTCAGGTCCTGGCAGGTTGCTCTTAGGTCTCCCTGCAGCCTTCTCTTCTGCAGGCTGAACACCCCCAGCTCCCTCAGCCTGGCCTCACAGCAGAGCTGCTCCAACCCCCTGAGCATTTTCCTGGCCCTCCTCTGGAGCCTCTCCATCAGGTCCATGCACATATATGTGCATGTTTCACATAGTGCACTTGGAGTCACATTCTCTACTTCCAAACCCCAGCATCTATTTTATTTTAACCATTCAACTCCCAAAACAGTGTCCCTGCTTTTCTGGCCCATTGCTTGTAAACCTGCAGCTCTCTTCCCAGACAGAGAGCTTGGCCATGGGGATGTGCTGCCCAGGGAGGTGGTGGAGTCACCATCCCTGGAGGTGTTTCAAAGCAGCCTGGATGAGGCCCTCAGTGCCATGGGTGAGTTGATTGGATGGTGTTGGGTGAGAGGTTGGACTGGATGAGCTCTGAGGTCTTTTCCAACGTGGTTAATTCTGTGATTCTGTGATTTCTCTAGCCTTGAGATTAAATGGAGTGAGAGAAGAAAAGTAGCAGCAGCAGCAGCAGCACAGGGCTGTGATGTGGATGCAGGGTAGAGCCTTGGTGGTGAAAGAGGTCTGCATGTCCTCATGTTCTCCTGTCCTTCTTGCCAGCATTAACTAATAGCCAAATCAGTTGTTCCTATTTGTTTGGGTACACCTTTGCTTTCACTTCAACACAGGAAGGACATGGACCTGATGGAGCAGGTCCAGAAGAGGCCACGAAAATGCTCAGGGGGTTGGAGCAGCTCTGCTAGGAGGCCAGGCTGAGGGAGCTGGGGGTGTTCAGCCTGGAGAAAAGGAGGCTGCAGGGAGACCTAAGAGCAACCTTCTGGTACCTGAAGGGGGCTACAGGAAAGATGGGGATAATCTGTTTACAAGGGCCTGCAGTGACAGGATGAGGGCAGTGGCTTCAAAGTAGAGCAGAGCAGATTTAGACTGGATGTGAGGAACAAGTTCTTTACTATGAGGGTGGTGGAACACTGGAAGAGGTTGCCCAGGGAGGTGGTTAAGGCTCCATCCCTGGAAATCTTTCAAGGTGAGGCTGGAGAGGGCTGTGGGCAACCTGATCTAGTTGGGGATGTCCCTGCTGACTGTGGGGAGGTTGGACTGGATGAGCTTTGGAGGTCCTTTCCAGCCTGGACCATTCTATGATTCTATGATTTCATGTAAGACACAAGTTTATAAAGCTTCATGAGCTATATAAATATAATTCAGTGCTTATATGAATATAATAATAGTGCTTGGAGTGAAGCATGCCACAGGTGAAGACACAATCTGTGTTGATAGGTTCCTGTTTTGGTTATGGAATGAGGCTTTTATTATCAAGTAATGAAAAATGACAATGCAAATAGGATTATCTCCATTGCCAGGGTTCAGCAGGGTGAACAGGGAACCTGGCTGAGTTTGGTGCTCAGGAAGGGAGTGCAGGTATGCAGCCAGCAGGATGAGGTTTAACAAAGCTTTGGCCATAACAACCCCATGCAGGCTACAGACTGGGGGTGAGTGGCTGGAGAGCAGCCTGGCAGAGAGGGACCTGGGGGTGCTGAGGGACAGCAGCTGAACAGGAGCCAGCAGTGTGCCCATCCTGGCCTGCATCAGGAACAGAGTGGCCAGCAGGAGCAGGGATGGAATTCTGCCCTGTGCTGGGTACTGCTGAGGCCTCCCCTCCAGCACTGCGTGCAGCTCTGGGACCTCACTGCAAGAGAGATCCTGAGGTGCTGGAGGAGGTCCAGAGGAGAGCAACCAAACTGGGGAGGGGGCTGGAGGGAAAGGCTGATGAGGAGAGGCTAAGGGAGTTCAGCCTGGAGAAGAGGAGACTCAGAGGGGTTCTTAGCACTCTCTACAACAACCTGAAAGGAAGTTGTAGTCCGGTGGGGCTCAGGCTCTGCTCCCAGGCAACCAGTGACAGGACAAGAGGGCATGGCCTGAAGCTGTGCCAGGGGAGGGTTAGGTTGAAGGTTAGGAAGCACTTCCTCAGGGAACAGGGAATTAGACACTGGAATGGACTGCCCAGGGAGATGGTGGAGTCACCATCCCTGGAGGTGTTTAAGGGAAGATTGGATGTGACACTTAGTGCCATAGTCTGGTGGATGTGGTGGTGTTAGGTCATAGTCTGGACTTGATGCTCTCAGAGGTCTTTTCCAGCCTCAGTAATTCTGTGCTTCTGTGAACAGTTACAGTGAGTTCAGTCCCTGCTTGGCTGTGTGCCCTGGGGCACCCTTCATGTTGTCAAAGATGGCCTGGGATAAAGGGGTGCGGGGTGGGGAAAAAAGCAGGACCCTTTATATGTGTGTAATGAGGACAGACAGACTCTTGGATACATCTAAGGCAGCTTTTTAGCTTGCAGTTCTGTCTGGCATTATAAGCTCCAAAGTTAGCATTTCCACTGTTAAAGCTAAACTGTGGTAGAAAAAAAAAATATATATATTTTTTTTTTCCCCTTGACCTTTCAGTAGAATTATTGAAGTTGTTTCCTTTTAAGAGGAAATATGGAAATATTCTCCTGAACTAAACATATGTTATTATATCTAAAATAAATCAAAAAGTTCTTTTGAGCTCCTTCCTGCCTCTGTTGCAAGTATCAGATTTTGGTCTGGGCATAACTTCAGAAATTAAATGAAATCAACATCTCTAAAGCACCAGGTATCTTTTATGCAATATATTTGCTTTGAGACATCCACTGGGACATTAGGAAGAATTTTTTCTCCTCAAGAGTGGTCAGGGATTGGAATGTGCTGGGCAGGGAGGTGGTGGAGTCCCCAAGCCTGGCTGTGTTTGAAGGTGGTTTGGCTGTGGTGCTTGGGGCTGTGGTTGACCCTTGCAGAGTAGGGTTCTGGGTTGGACTTGGTGATCCTGAGGCTCTTTTCCAACCTGAATGTTTCTGTGATTCTGTGATCCTGGGATGACCTGACTCTCCCACCTGTGACTTTCTATCTTTTGGAGGACTTTTTTCTTTGTTTTGAAGGCACCTGAGCCTCAAAACCACCCCAATACTACAACACCAGCATCTTGTTTCTGGCCATCTGGATTTTTCTTTTGTTCAGTTCTTCTGAGGCTTTCCTATTCTGCAATTTTTAATCAAGGTCTTTTTAATTTGCTTGTGAATGAAAAATGAATGCAGGTTCCTCCAATGTTTATGGTTTGGTTTTTTTTTTTTTTTTTTGCCTTCTGCAGATAGCTATGTCTCCTTTTATCATCAGAAGTACTGTCTAGGAGAAGTGTCTTGAGTTATTGTACTACAGAGATAGAACATGGGAGAGCAAATAAAGAGGATATGGAATGAGAAAGGTTAAACCCAAAGTGGAAACTTTGCCTTAGGGGATTTGTAAACACTTTTAGACTGCATTTGCCCAGAACTGCTCCCTCTGGGTTGTTTCATCCTTTTCCAGTCTTACCTGTTAAACCTCAATATTGAAGTAACTCCTTGGAACATTCACACTCTCCTTACTCTCTGAGTTTATGAAATGTTTAATCCTCAGGGTGGTGAAGAGTAGTTTGCATCACAATTATTGTCTGAGTGTAAAGAGTGATTTATATGACAAAGCCATTTTGCTTGATGTATGAATTAGTAGCTACTCAACAGGCTCATGCTGAAGCTGATGCTTTGAGAAATTAGGAGAGATGCAATCTGCAATCCCACTGGCTTTACACACATTAAAAGCTGTAGATGATGCATCTGGACCTAGAAATCCTGACGTAATGTCAGTGCTGGTCTCTTCTCACAGGTAATTAGAACAAGAGGGAATGGCCTCAAGCTACAGCAGGGCAGGGTCAGACTGGATAATAGGTAAAATCTTTTCCCATCATTGGAATGTGCTGCCCAGGGAGGTGGTGGAGTTCCCAAGCCTGAATGCATTTCAAGGTAGTTTGGATGTAGTGTTTGGGGGCTCTGGTTTAGGGCTGAGCCTTGTTCTGGGTGGACTTGGTGATCCTGAGGGTCTTTTGGACTTGATGATCTTGGAGGTCTCTTTCAACCTGGTTGATTCTATGATTTTTCCAACCTGAATGTTTCAGTGGTTCTGTGATCAGGGATGCTCCAGATTTGCTGAAATAGGTTCTGAAAGTACCTGAGAGGAAGGGTGGTGGAGTCCCCAGGCCTGGATGTGTTTCAAGGTGGTTTGGATGTGGTGTTTGGGGGCTCTGGCTTAGGGGTGAGCCTTGTAGAGTAGGGTTCTGGGTTGGACTTGGTGATCCTGAGGGGCTTTTGGACTGGATGATCTTGGAGGTCTCTTTCAACCTGGTTGATTCTATGATTTTTTTCCAACCTGAATGTTTCAGTGGTTCTGTGATCAGGGATACTCCAGATTTGCTGAAATAGGTTCTGAAAGTACCTGAGAGGAAGGCTGTCCTCCAGCCTGCAAAGTTCCTCCAGCCTCCTAGCAATACTGATTTAAAAAAGAAGAATGACATAGAGTGCTAATGGCAAACCAAGAAGGCACACAAGATGACACATGCCCAAACTTGCCAGCCCTGTGGAGTCATTGATCTGTAGTTATTAATGTGGTGCTGTGCAAGCTCATTTACTTTTTCAGTGGTATTTTGGTTCTCTCTCCCCACTCCCCACCCTCATTTCCACATTTGTATTCAAGAGCAAAAAGTGAAAGACCTCACCACAGACTCTTTTCCTAGGCATAAGTCCTGCCCATAGCCTTTTGTCTTTTTAGTAACCTCAAAACTGGACCCACCTAAATCAAGCTCTTTGCTCTCAGGATGTTACAATGCTGGAATGGGTTGGAAAGTGCTGCCCAGGGTGATGGTGGAGTCCCCAAGCCTGGCTGTGTTTGAAGGTGGTTTGGCTGTGGTGCTTGGGGCTGTGGTTTAGGGGTGAGCCTTGCAGAGTAGGGTTCTGGGTTAGACTTGGTGACCCTGAGGGCCTTTTCCAACCTGAATGGTTCTGTGAGTCTGAGACCTGAAATAACCCCAACTAAACCTCACATGATTTAAAGAACAACCAATAAATGCAAACAAAATGGCAGCTGGCAAGAGAAACTGATTAAAAGGAGTATTCATAAAAAATATTAGTATTAAAAGAAAAAAAAAGGGAGCTGTTCTTCTGAGCTTATGCTATGGAAATGTGAGCAGAAGAAGATATTCTACATGTGTAGCCCAATGTTGTGATCTTCATGAAGTCTGTGGCACCTCATCCACTCTCAGATGATATCATAGCACCAGAGAATGGTCTGGGTTGGAAGGGACCTCCAAAGGTCATCCAATCCCCTCTGCAGTCAGCAGGGACATCCTCAACTAGATCAGGTTGCCCAGAGCTCTGTCCAGCCTCACCTTGAGTAACTCTAGGAATGGGGCCCCAGCCTGGGCAACCTGTTCCAGTGTCCAGCCTCAACCACCCTCATAGTGAAGAATTTATTCCTGATATCCAATCTCAATCTGCTCTGCTCTACTTTGAAGCCATTGTCCCTGCTCCTGTCCCTGCAGCCCTTTGCAAACAGTCTCTCTGCAGCCTTCTTGCAGCCCCCTGCAGGTCCTGGCAGGTTGCTCTTAGGTCTCCCTGCAGCCTTCTCTTCTGCAGGCTGAACACCCCCAGCTCCCTCAGCCTGGCCTCACAGCAGAGCTGCTCCAACCCCCTGAGCATTTTCCTGGCCCTCCTCTGGACCCTCTCCATCAGGTCCATGTCCTTGCTGTGCTGAGGGCTCCAGAGCTGCACACAGCACTGCAGGTGAGGTCTCAGCAGAGCAGAGCCAAGTGGCAGAACCACCTCACTATCATATCCTACCAAAACCATCATGTCCAGACATGGTCCCCAGTTGCTAGGAGAGAAAGGAAGGAAAATGTTAACATTACTCCAGGTATATTTAATCCATTAAAGCAGTGGAATGAAAGATTAGGACATTTCCAAAAGCACTGCAAAGAGTAGAACACTAAGAGCAGCCTTTTTTCCCCCTCTGTCTTGGAAAGAAAGATGTAAGATCCACAGTCAGTGTCTCTCTTCTCTGTTTGCATTTTCCCGTCCTTCTTAGCCAAGCACTAAAATCATAAAAGCTTTAAAAATGGAGGGCAGCTCTTTAAATTTATCCTTCTCTAGTGGCTCCTTACTTCTAATTTCCACGTTCTGAACCTGCTTAATTAAATCCTGGGAAGGTTCTATTATTACACAAAGCCATCAAAGGCTGTTAGCTCAATGATGCTATAATTTATACATTCCAGGCTGTTTAGGGACCTATATGGGGAATTGGAACAAAATATGACTGCACAGCTTTTATTTGCATGCAAATTTTCAGCTATTCTGCAGGCATGCAATAAAACAGATAGAGGAGGTCTTGTCTTTTATTTATTTATTTATTTATTTATTTATTTGGGGGGGGGGGGGGGAGGTGGTCCTTTATAAATCACTGCTTCTGCAAATAACAGCATCTTTTACCATGCTTTTAGATAAATATATACAGATGTCTCTATTTTTTTTAAATGGGTTTCTGTTATTCCCCCAATACATAAAAATCAAAGACCTTTCTACCTATTCTTTCAACACTCTTTTTTTTCTTCATTTTTCTTTTTTTCTTTTGTTTTTTTTTGTTTTTCTTTTTACATGCAGTTTCTCCTAGCTTGAACCGAAGTAAAGATGCAGACTGAATGGAGAATTTAGCACAAAGTATGAATTTTACACACAGTTGTGTTTTCTTTCCCATCCTAGGGCCACTCCAGGTAATGCATCTTTCTACTTGGGAAAGAAAAGCTATAGTTTGAGACCTAAATAGCCTCAAAAGGCCATACCTGTCCTGTTAGAAGTCCAAAGGACTTTAAAGGTGATGTTCTTTAGAATTCCAAAGTTGGTTGCCTCTTCTCCCAGGCAACCAGTGATAGAATGAAAGGACACAGTCTCAGGCTTGAGCATGATGTCTGGTTCTGGGCTCCTCAGTTTAAGAAAGATGTTGAGATGCTGGAAGGTGTCCAGAGAAGGGCAGCAAGGCTGGGGAGGGGTCTGGAGCACAGCCCTGTGAGGAGAGGCTGAGGGAGCTGGGGGTGTTTAGCCTGGAGAAGAGGAGGCTCAGGGCAGACCTTCTTGCTCTCTACAACTGCCTGAAGGGAGGTTGTAGCCAGGTGGGGGTTGGGCTCTTCTCCCAGGCAAGCAGGGACAGAAGGAGAGGACACAGTCTCCAGCTGCACCAGGGGATGTTTGGGCAGATGTGAGGAAGAAATTCTTCCCAGCCAGAGAGCTTGGCCATGGGGATGTGCTGCCCAGGGAGGTGGTGGAGTCACCATCCCTGGAAGTGTTTCAAAGCAGCCTGGATGAGGCACTCAGTGCCATGGGTGAGTTGATTGGATGGTGCTGGGTGAGAGGTTGGACTGCATGACCTCAAAGCTCTTTTCCAACCTGGTTAATTCTGTGATCCTGAGGAATAATATCACTGTACATTTGAGACACAGTTGAGTAGGTAGAAGTGTTGTGCAGAAATCTGAGTTCTTAAAGACAGGCAAGTGAAGAACTAACACTTCTGCAGTGCACATCTGCAGCCCCTGACTTGCTGGCAAGAACTGTGAGCATGACTCCTTCAAAAGAGGTGGTGGTGAGGTTGCTTTGCTCCAGCAAGGCTTTAAAGCAAGTGGGTTCTTATTCTTCAGACACCTGAGCAACCTCACTGAATGCCTCAAGTAAGGACATCCCTAACTGCTCATCCATCATTCATGTTATATCTGTGTTTTATGACACTAGAGGTAGTTTGTAGCTCCTTGTGCAAGAGCTGGACCACATCAGAAAGGCATTTAACAATTTTTATCTCCCCTGTCAACATTCACCCATTTGCTATGACCATTGAGTTTCTAAAGAGTGAAATGACAACAAGCTTCAGCCATCAGGCACCAGCTGCTCGAATCTCAAGTACCAGAATCCATTCAGAGAAGCATTTCTATTGTTCATCATCCTTGCTCTGATCTTCAGTTATCTGTGTTTTATGCCACTAGAAATAGTTTCTAGCTCCTTGTGCAAGAGTTGGACCACATGCCTTGGTCCTGCAGGACTTATTGCTCTTGTGCTTCCTCACCCCTAGGAATTAAGGTCACACATCCTATAAGGTAACTCAGCAGCCCGTGTCTGTGCAGGCCAAGGTTTGATCCTCTCTTCAGTATTCACTAGCAGACTGCTTCCATGTGCAGTGGATTTCTCTTTGCACAGACTGTGCAAAGAAACCTTACAAACTGTGGTTTCTATGGGCAGCCATGGTCCAGTGAAACATCACAACCCTGCTCTGCTGAGACCTCACCTGGAGTACTGCATCCAGCTCTGGAGCCCTCAATAGAGGAAGGACATGGACCTGATGGAGAGCCACAAAAATGATCAGGGGGTTGGAACACCTCTGCTGGGAGGACAGGCTGAGGGAGCTGGGGTGTTCAGCCTGGAGGAGTCTCCAGAGAGATCTAATAGCAACCTTCCAGAACCTGAAGGGGACTACAAGGATGGAGAGAGACAGATTATAAAAGCCTACAGTGACAGGACAAGGAGCCATGGCTTCAAACTAGTGAAAAGCAGATTTAGACCTTTCCAACCTAGTGAATTCTGTGATTCTGTTGGATCCAGAGAGTCAGGCAGATGAGACTGAAGAAAAAAAAATAAAAATTTTGGATTTCTGTCCCTGCAGTTTGTTTACAGAAATATTTAGGGCATATAACAGAAAATTAAGATATTTTGTTTCCCAGCAAGAGTGGTCAGGGATTGGAATGTGCTGGGCAGGGAGGTGGTGGAGTCCCCAAGCCTGGCTGTGTTTGAAGGTGGTTTGGATGTGGTGCTTGGGGCTGTGGTTTAGGGGAGTAGAGTAGGGTTGTGGGTTGGACTTGGTGATGCTGAGGGGCTTTGCCAACTTGGATGTTTCTGTGATCCTGTGAAATGTCCAAATCTGAGCACATTGAGCACATGTTAAACCAGTGTCAGGCAGTTCTAAAAAGGTTGTTGCAGCCAAGTAGAAGCATGGAGCATTAGATTAACGTGGATAGGGACATTAAATAAAGCTCTGTTAATGTATATTTCTGGGTATTAAGTGCTTGGCTAGCTTAGTATTAAAAAATGGAAAAAAAATGCATTAAAAATGCATCTTGGGAAAGAAAAAAAAAAGTCTTTAAAAGTTCCTGTTCAAACACAGAGTTTTAAATGAATCTAACTTTAGCAAACATCTTTATTGACACAGCTTTAAGACAATAGCAGAGTGGTTTGGTTTTGACCTCCCAAAGTCAGTCAAGGAAGAAAAACAATAAGAAAAGAAGCTGCTGGATAATCCTGGAGGTCTCTTCCAACCTGTTTGATTCTATGAATCTTCTGAGATGTTTGTTACTCATAGGCAGCCAAGAGCTCGTAGGAGGTTATGGCTTTTAATGCAGGGAATTTTTCATGACTTGTTAGCATCAGCCAGACTGTGGGGTTATAAAAAGACTACTGTAAAAAATGAAAACATTTGTAATCCTACTTGGAGATACAGTTAAGGGGCTAAAAAAACAACCAAACAAACAAAAAAAACAACAAACCAAAACAAAACCAAACATACAAAAAAAACCCAAAAAAACCCAGAAGAGAGTAATTTGGGTTTGGATTGTAGCCACAGCAACTTTCTATATTCTCTTCAGAAAGCCCAGGAAAGCCTTGTGTTGTGTGGGCTTAGGGTGGATGATTTGCTGAACTAATAGGATGGGAATTTTTTTGTTCCATGCAGCAGGGTTGCTGTGAGCCTGGAAAGGAGAAGTTTGCACCATAGAGCTACTCTCCTTAAAGAATGATGGAGGTAAGTGGTGTCTGAGTTCCCTTGAAAAGTTAAAAATAGCCTGTGTGACCTTTAAGAAACTGCTTGTTAAATATTTCCTGTGTAGAAAGCAGAAGTGTGAGGAAAAAATAGGACTCTTGATCCTGCCAGCAGTTCCAAATGGGTTATAGATCTCTACATAGCTATATGGAATATCCTCCTTTAATCCATACAGGGGTTTAGTCAGTCAGTTCCGGTGCACAATGATAGAATCAGAGAATTGTCAGGGTTGGAAGGGACCTCAAGGCTCAGCCAGTTCCAACCCCCCTGCCATGGGCAGGGACACCTCACACTCCAGCAGGTTGCTCACAGCCACATCCAGCCTGGCTGCAAAAACCTCCAGGCATGAGACTTCCACCACCTCCCTGGGAAACCTTTTCCAGTCTCTCACCACCCTCATGGGGAACAACTTCTTCCTAACATACAATCTGAATCTCCCCACTTCTAGTTTTGCTCCATCCCCCCAGTCCTATCACTCCCTGACACCCTCAAAAGTCCCTCCCCAGCTTTCTTGGAGCCCCCTTCAGATCCTGGAAGGCCACAAGAAGGTCTCCTCAGAGCCTTCTCTTCTCCAGACTCAACAACCCCAACTCTCTCAGGCTGTCTCTGTAGGAGAGCAGCTCCAGCCCTCTGCTCATCCTCGTGTCCTTCTCTGGACACCTTCCAGCACCTCCAGATCCTTCCTGTCATAGGGGCTCCAGAACTGGACACGGTACAAAACTTATTTCCTTGTGACATAGAAACTATATGAGGATCCCTAAACTTAGAGTACCAAAATACAGTAGGATAGTGTGTAGTAGGTGTGAAAATCTGCACAATCATGATATTTGTTGCATCAAGAGAAGTGTGGCCAGCAGGGCCAGGGAGGGGATTCTCCCCCTCTGCTCCACTCTGCTGAGACCACACCTGGAGCTCTGGGTCCACTTCTGGAGCCTCTGTTCCAGGAAGGATCTGGAGGTGCTGGAAGGTGTCCAGAGAAGGGCCACGAGGATGAGCAGAGGGCTGGAGCTGCTCTGCTCTGGAGACAGCCTGAGAGAGTTGGGGTTGTGCAGTCTGGAGAGGAGAAGGCTCTGAGGAGACCTTCTTGTGGCCTTCCAGGATCTGAAGGGGGCTACAGGAAAGCTGGGGAGGGACTTTTGAGGGTGTCAGGGAGTGATAGGACTGGGGGGGATGGAGCAAAACTAGAAATGCGGAGATTGAGATTGGATGTTAGGAAGAAGTTGTTCCCCATGAGGGTGGTGAGAGACTGGAAGAGTGTGTTTGGCTTTAGTAAGTGCTAATACATCTCATCTTCAAAACCTGTGTGAAAGAGATGCCACAAACAAAAGCTGTATAGAAAGATACTTTTTAGTGTCTGTATCAAAAGAAATCTGAGCTGAGAGCGGAGGGACAATGATAGCACATAGGTGTCTTTAAAATGCAGCACTGTGAAGTATTCAAAGTGCTTCAGCCCTTCAGTAAAAGATGCTTGAGCAGCTTTACACTCTGATGGGACTTGAGCATCTGCCTTGGGAAGAGAGACTGAGAGCCCTGGGGCTGTTTGGTCTGGAGAAGAGAAGGCTGAGAGGGATCTGATCAATGTCTGTCAAGAGCTGAGGGCTGGGGGTCAAGTGGAGGGGGCCAAGCTCTTTTGGGTGGTGCACAGCAAGAAGCCAAGGAAAATGGAGACAAACTGGAACAGGGAAGGTTTCAGCTCAACATGAGGAAAAACTTCTTTGGTGTGAGGGTGCCAGAGCCCTGGAGCAGGCTGTCCAGAGACGTTGTGGAGTCTCCTTCTCTGGAGCCTTTCCAACCCCAGCTGGCAGCATTCCTGTGCAGACTCCCCTGGGTGCTGCTACTCTGGCAGGGGGTTGGACTGGATGATCTCTGGAGGTCCCTTCCTAACCTCTAAAATTCTGTGATGATACTGGTCTGTGAAGGTCTAAAAACTCATATTTTAAGCCTTCATCTGCTCTCCTTAGCAGCAAAAGAAAACACTGACTAAATTGTGAGATCTAATTGCTGCCCTGGTGGTTTGCAAACTTCTTTTCAAACAGGTGAAGGAAAATGACAGAACTTAAAATAGGACCTAGAAATTGATTCAGTCAGGGGATACCAGGTTCCTTTAAAACAAAAAAAAACCAACAGCCAAGCAGTGCAAAAAGAACTTAATGCAAACATTTGACTGCAAATTAATCTTTAAACTTGTTGGTTGTTATTCCTCCTGTTGCTTCAGAAAGCCAGGGGAAAAAATATGTACTAGACTGTTTTATTAACTTGGTTATTCTTCCTGGCTTCAAACTCCCTGAAGCACTACTAAAGGTCAAGGGGTTTGAGAGTGAAATGCAATCCCTTCATCTGGAGTACAATAGGTGCCAGTGCAATCATAGCAGTGAATACTGGATGGCTTCATAACTGAAGATCAGAGCAAGGATGATGAACAATAGAAATGCTTCTCTGAATGGATTCTGGTACTTGAGATTCGAGCAGCTGGTGCCTGATGGCTGAAGCTTGTTGTCATTTCACTCTTTAGAAACTCAATGGTCATAGCAAATGGGTGAATGTTGACAGGGGAGATAAAAATTGTTAAATGCCTTTCTGATGTGGTCCAGCTCTTGCACAAGGAGCTACAAACTACCTCTAGTGTCATAAAACACAGATATAACATGAATGATGGATGAGCAGTTAGGGATGTCCTTACTTGAGGCATTCAGTGAGGTTGCTCAGGTGTCTGAAGAATAAGAACCCACTTGCTTTAAAGCCTTGCTGGAGCAAAGCAACCTCACCACCACCTCTTTTGAAGGAGTCATGCTCACAGTTCTTGCCAGCAAGTCAGGGGCTGCAGATGTGCACTGCAGAAGTGTTAGTTCTTCACTTGCCTGTCTTTAAGAACTCAGATTTCTGCACAACACTTCTACCTACTCAACTGTGTCTCAAATGTACAGTGATATTATTCCTCAGGATCACAGAATTAACCAGGTTGGAAAAGAGCTTTGAGGTCATGCAGTCCAACCTCTCACCCAGCACCATCCACTCAACTCACCCATGGCACTGAGTGCCTCATCCAGGCTGCTTTGAAACACTTCCAGGGATGGTGACTCCACCACCTCCCTGGGCAGCACATCCCAAAGGCCAGTCTCTCTGGCTGGGAAGAATTTCTTCCTCATATCCAGCCCAAACCTCCCCTGGTGCAGCTTGAGACTGTGTCCTCTTGTTCTGTTGCTGGTTGCCTGGGAGAAGAGACCAACCCCCACCTGGCTACAACCTCCCTTCAGGGAGCTGTAGAGAGCAAGAAGGTCTCCCCTGAGCCTCCTCTTCTCCAGGCTAAACACCCCCAGCTCCCTCAGCCTCTCCTCACAGGGCTGTGCTCCAGATCCCTCCCCAGCCTTGCTGCCCTTCTCTGGACACCTTCCAGCATCTCAACATCTTTCTTCAACTGAGGAGCCCAGAACTGGACACAGCACTCAAGGTGTGGCCTAACCAGTGCTGAGCACAGGGCAGGATGACTTCCCTGCTCCTGCTGGCCACACTCTTGCTGATGCAGGCCAGGATGCCATTGGCCTTCTTGGCCACCTGGGCACACTGCTGGCTCCTCTTCAGCCAGCTGTTGACCACTACCCCCAGGTTCCTTTCTTTCAATTTCTTTTTAAACAAAACTTGCAGTCACAGATGAGTTAAAGTTCTTTAAAGCAGATATTTCTTACTTTGTTTATAGTTTAGATGGATTGTGTAGGTCATTGTGCACCCTAAAATTTAGACTCGCTCTATATCAGGGTTCATCTTCTCTTGGTCACTGCTTCCCCTGGCTCCAGTTGCTTCACAGCTCAATAATGCTTTCCCATCGGGGGCAAGTAAAGGGGGAATAAAAGAAAGGTCAATTTTTGGGTCATGAGATTACTATTTAGGGAAATAAATAAATTAAATATAAGTCTTAAAAGTCTACCTCTTGCTAGAACTCCATTTTTATCATGACTACAGAATGAAATATCTTATTTTCACAGAATCCCAGAATGTTAGAGGCTGGAAAGGACCTTGAAAGCTCATCTGGTCCAACACCCCTGCCAGAGCAGGAGCACCTAGAGCAGGTCACACAGGAACACATCCAGGTGGAGTTTGAATGTCTCCAGAGAAGGAGACTCTGCAACCCTCCTCGGCAGCCTCTTCCAGGGCTCTGTCACCCTCACAAGGGAAAGAATTCTTCCTCCTGTTTCCATGGAACTTCCTCTGCCTCAGCTTCCACCACTGCCCCTTGTGCTGGCATTGGGCATCACCCAGCAGAGCCTGGCTCCAGCCTCAGGGCACTCCCCCTGCACATCTTGAGCACCAGCAATGAGGTCACCTCTCAGGCTCCTCCTCTGCAAGCTCCAGAGCCCTCAGCTCCCTCAGGCTCTCCTCACAAGGAAGATCTTCCACTGCCTTCAGCATCTTTGTGGCTCTGTGCTGGACTCTCTCAAGCAGTTCCCTGAGGATTGTCCTGACCTGAGGGGCCCAGACCTGGACACAATATTTCAGATGTGGCCTCAGCAGGGCAGAGGAGAGGAGGAGGAGAACCTCTCTTGACCTACTGACCACAGCCCTTCTTGGCCACCAGAGCACATTGATGGCTCATGGGCATCCTTCCATCCACCCCCAGGTCCTTTTCCCCTTCCCTGCTCTCCAGCAGTTCAGTCCCCAACCTCTCCTGCTCCACGAGGTTGTTCTTTCCTGGGTGCAAGACTCTCCCCTTGCCCTTGTTGAATTTCATTCCATTTCTCCCTGCCCAGCTCTCATCCTAAGTCTGACTGCTGATGCTTATCTGCTGTGTTGTGTTTCCTTGCACAGTGCTCATCTCTATTGGTCTTACCTATACTTAACAACTGAGGTGTTTCTTTTAGGGTTGAACCAAGTACCTCCAGCAGGGAGATGGAATACATTTTCCCATGCTCTGAAATGCAAGTTTCTGATAGGAAAGAGCAAGATCAATTTTAGAGTGAAGGACATGTCAGAATCCTCCTCTCTCCAGATGCTGTACAGAAGGCTGAGAATACTTTGCTTGCTGGGTATGAGCACACATCTCCGTGCTTTGTAAAATCTTAATCAAATCTGCAGGCTTGTGAAGCTGTAAAACAGGCAGGTGGTGCTCCTAGATAACTTCAGGAGGATATGCTCAGCCTTTAGACTCAAGGCTGCTGACCTGTGCACTCCCTAAATGACACAGATCCACACAGCAGTGATCTTAAATGTATTTCTGTGACTCAGGGCTGCTCTTAGGCCATGTGAAAGCATCAGAAAGTATCTAAACCCCCAAGAAACAGGGTCTTATAAATGGTGGTCTCTTCTTCTGGCTTCCTTCTCTGCTCTTTTTCTATGTGTGTGATGGTTTGAAACTGTCTTTTTAATTTTTCCTTGCAAAGTTCAGAACAGAGAAAGTGAAAGAATGTAAATAAGTCACTATTGGGTGTAAGAAAGCAAAATACTGATTGTTCTAAACACTTCCATTGGATAGATAGAAATGTTTAAGAACTATTACCCAAAACAAAGTAGGCATTCTGCACATTCTGCGTTCGGCAGTGGGGGCAGTTGCTGGGCTGTCTGGCTGCTGTTTCTTCTTCTCTTCTGGCTGAAGATAACACACTGACCTTGGCAGCTAAGTTAACAACTTTCTGCTTAACTAACTCTGCTTCTCTGTCCAGGGGAGTCTGGGGGGAAGCTCCTGGGAGAGGGAGGCCCCTTTGGGAGGGTCCCCTTGGGGGGAAGCAAAGGGAGATCGGTTGTGCTTTTCTGTTGATTGTATATATTTGTAAATGTTGTGAATTTTTGTATATTTGTACATATTCATTGCATTTCATTGTAGATTTTAGACTCTGCTTGTAAATACAGCCCTTCATTTGCTTCCAGACTGAGCTAGCCTGGTTATTGTTGGGGGGGGGGGGAATTTCAGCTCACACCGACACACTTTTTTATTTTTGGTGCCCAACGTGGGGCTCGATTGCTTGTATGATTTATTCCTACTCAGAATGTGCCATTTACTTCATATGTACTAGGAACATGAGACAAGTTGTATCACATCAAACCAAAGACCCATGTAGAATCAGAGAATTGTCAGGGTTGGAAGGGACCTCAAGGCTCAGCCAGTTCCAACCCCCTGCCATGGGCAGGGACACCTCACTCTAGATCAGGTTGCTCACAGCCACATCCAGCCTGGCTGCAAAAACCTCCAGGCATGAGGCTTCCACCACCTCCCTGGGCAACCTGTGCCAGTCTCTCACCACCCTCATGGGGAACAACTTCTTCCTCACATCCAATCTGAATCTCCCCACTTCTAGTTTTGCTCCATCCCCCCCAGTCCTATCACTCCCTGACACCCTCAAAAGTCCCTCCCCAGCTTTCCTGTAGCCCACTTCAGATCCTGGAAGGCCACAAGAAGGTCTCCTCAGAGCCTTCTCCTCTCCAGACTGCACAACCCCAACTCTCTCAGGCTGTCTCCAGAGCAGAGCAGCTCCAGCCCTCTGCTCATCCTCATGGGCCTTCTCTGGACACCTTCCAGCACCTCCAGATCCTTCCTGGAACAGAGGCTCCAGAACTGGACCCAGAGCTCCAGGTGTGGTCTCAGCAGAGTGGAGCAGAAGGGGAGAATCTCCACACCTTAGCTCAGTGCCCTCTTTCTATCCCCTTTCTGTCTGCTCCTGTCCAGTGATGGATGCTAGAGCAAAAACTGTTTGGGACCAGCGGTGCTGTTCTGTCAGAGGTGCCTCTCCTGCTCTGGCCTACAGCAAGTCATGGCTAAAAGGTTTTCTGTGCTAATTGTGGGCTCTTTAAAACTGAATGGTGTTTAATAGGAAGTATACATCTCAAGGAAGGGGATTCTGCCCCTCTACTTTGTTCTCATGAGACCTTACCTGGAGTCCTGTGTCCGTTTCTGGTGCCCACAGCATAAGAAGGACATGGACCTGCTGGAGTGGGTGCAGAGGAGGGCCCCCAAGATGCTCAGAGGGCTGGAGCACCTCTCCGGTGAAGACAGGCTGAAAGGATTGGGGCTGTTGAGCCTGAAGAGGAGGAGGCTCTGGTGTGACAGCTGCATTTCAATATCTGAAGGGGACCTACAGGAAAAATGGGGAGGGACTGTTGAGAAGAGTTTGTAGTGATAGGAGCAATGGTTTGAAACTGGAGCAGGGAAGATTTAGGTTGGACATAAGGAAGAAGTTCTTGGCTGTGAGAGTGGTGAAATACTGGAACAGGCTGCCCAGGGATGTGGTTGAGTATCCATCACTGGAGTCATTCAACAGTGGACCTGATGTGGCCCTGGGCAACCTGATCTTGTTGGAGGTGTCCCTGCTGACTTCAGGCAGGGTTGGCCAAAATGACTTTTGGGGGTCCCTTCCAACCCAATGCAATCTGTGAAGATGTGACTGTTTACAAGGGCTTAGTAGTGATAGGATGAGAGGGAATGGGTTGAAGCTTGAGGAGAGCAGATTTAGACTGGAGATTAGAAAGAAATTCTTCATATTGAGGGTGGTGAGATACTGGAAGAGGCTGTCCAGGGAGGTCATGGATGTCCCCTCCCTGGAGGGGTTCAAGGCCAGGTTGGATGGGACCTTGAGCAGCCTTGTCTACTGGAAGGGGGAGTTGGAAGTAGATGATATTTAAGGTTTCTTCTGACCTAAACCATTCTATGCATCTATAATCTGTCGGAAAGGGTCTAGAGAAGGGCTAGAAACATGATCTGAGAGCTGGAGCACCTCTCCTATGAATACAGGTTCAGGGACTTGGGTCTCTTCAGCCTGGAGAAGAGAAAGCTCTGGGGAGACCTTCTAGCAACCTTCCAGTACCTGAAAGGGGGTGTACAGGAAAACTGGGGAGGGACTTCTTTAGGGGCCTGTGGTGACAGGACAAGGGGCAATGGTTTTAAAGTAGAGCAGGGTAGATTTAGATTAGACATTAGGAAGAAGTTCTTTATTATGAGGGTGGTGAGACACTGGAGCAGGCTGCTCAGAGAAGTCTCATGCCTAGAAGTGTTTAAGACATGGCTGGATGAGACTTTGAGCAACCTGGTCTGGTGGGGAGGTGTCTCTGCCCATGGCAGGGGGATTGGAACTAGATGCTCTTTTGGGTCCCTTCCAACTCAGGCTGTTCTATGATTCCATTTTGTGGATCACAGTTGTTCCAACCAGCAGCTTCCTCCCAGCAGAAGCTCTTCTGTCTTTCCATGCTGTAGAAATTCAGATCCAAACTGCCTTTGCTTCCCTGGGGATTAGCTCTTTCAGAGGATGAAGAGCAAACTTCACCAAGCTGCAAAGATAACAGCAAGTGGAATTTGCATCATTTGCTGCCTTTCGTTGTTTTTCAACATCCTGCCATGTCCTGTTCCTTCCCCTTACACCCCAGCCCCCCCTTTGCTTTCTTTGCTTTCCTGTTCTCCTGTCTGCTGTTTGAAATCAGCACAGTATCTTAGGAAGTGTCCACATCTTGGGACGTTTATCTTTGCATCTTCTTCCATGAAGTCATGAAATTATTCCCTGACCACCTCATTTTAACAATCTCTCTTGTGCCAGTGGGGGGGAAGACTGTGAAAAATGAAGCCCTTATATGAACACTGCCTTCTTATAAAGCCACTGGATAGGATCTTAATAGCTTTTTAACTAGTGACCCAGCTGTACACAGCCCTTGCTTTTACCTTCACAGGCCCACAGGATGTTAGGGCTTGGAAGGCACCTCTGGATATCATCCAGTCCAACCCTCCTGCCAGAGTAGGACCTATAAAATCCAGCACAGCTCACTGAGGAATGTATCCAGATGGGGCTGGAAAGTCTGCAGAGAAGGAGACTCCACAACCTCTCTGGGCAGCCTGTTCCAGTGCTCTGGGACCCTCACAGTGAAGAAGTTCCTCCTCATGTTGAGGTGGAACCTCCTGTGCTATAGGATCTGGAGGTGCTGGAAGGTGTCCAGAGAAGGGCCATGAGGATGAGCAGAGGGCTGGAGCTGCTCTGCTCTGGAGACAGCCTGAGAGAGTTGGGGTTGTGCAGTCTGGAGAGGACAAGGCTCTGAGGAGACCTTCTTGTGGCCTTCCAGGATTTGAAGGGGGCTCCAAGAAAGCTGGGGAGGGACTTTTGAGGGTGTCAGGGAGTGATAGGACTGGGGGGGATGGAGCAAAACTAGAAGTGAGTAGATTCAGATTGGATGTTAGGAAGAAGTTGTTCCCCAGGAGGGTGGTGAGAGACTGGCAGAGGTTTCCCAGGGAGGTGGTGGAAGCCTCATGCCTGGAGGTTTTTGCAGCCAGGCTGGATGTGGCTGTGAGCAACCTGCTGTAGTGTGAGGTGTCCCTGCCCATGGCAGGGGGTTGGAACTGGCTGAGCCTTGAGGTCCCTTCCAACCCTGACAATTCTGTGATTCTGTATGTGTTTACCTTCTCTAATTAGGTATGGAAGGTACTCACAAAAAAAGAAAAAAAAAAAAAAAACGGAAAAAAAGGAAAAAAAAAGAAATAATGAGTAAAATAATAGCTGTAACAGAACCTCCAGAAAGGGTGGAGGTGCCAACATTAAGTCTACATTCAGTTTGGAGAAGAGGAGACATGAGGGAGACCTCATTGCTCTCTCCAGCTCCCTGAAGGGAGGTTGGAGCAATGAGGAGACAGCCTCTGCTCCTTGGGGGCAAGAGACAGGAGCAGAGGAAATGGTTCCAAGCTTCATCCAGGCTGGATGCTAGGAAATATTTCTTCCCAGAGAGGGTTCTCAGCCATTGGAATGGTCTGCCCAGGGCAGTGCTGGAGTCAGCATCCCTGGAGGTGTTCAAGCAGCCTTGGAACTGTGCTTAGGGACATGGTTTGGTGCTGAGCTTTCAGTGCTGGGTGGAAGGTCGGACTGGATGAGCTTGGAGGTCACTTCCAGCTGGATGCTTTCTGTGATTAAACTCCCAAGGTGTCTTTAATTTTTCCATGTAGTTGTTCAGAGGTATTTAGACTACAAGATCAAGTTCTCTGTTATGGAGTCAGGAAGCAAGGCAATTAATTTTGTATATAGGAAACCAGCTGTCAAAGCGTGTTGGGTTTTTATTTGTTTGGAATTTTTGTTTTGGTTGTTTGGAGGGGGTTTTTTTTGTTGTTGTTTGGAGTTTGGGTGTTTTTTTTTTTTTTTTTTTGATTGGTTGGTTGTTTTTTTGTTTTTTTTTTTTTTTGCTGCAGTGTATGATTTGATGTTTAAAATTTGATGAAATAGAAGTATGGCCCTTTCAGGCTATACCCAAGAGTGGTATCTTTTAATGCCCCTAATAGATGCTTCTGTCTCAATGCAGAAACAGAAACACACTTAAAAGGACTTGGAAAGCCCTGAATTTCCTAACCTTTCATTACTTCCACTGAAGGAAGCTGTAGTTGTGCTTTTACAGCTCCTGCCTCTGCCTTTGAAGGTGGCAAGGAGAGGAAAGCAGCAGTAACAGCTTCCTATCTCTTCATAAACATGACAAAGAGGAAGATTAACCTAAAGTGGTGTTTTGCAATCATAACAATCTGCAATAAGAGCAAGCAGAGTTGTGTCTCTCACTGCAAATGTCAGAGACAGATTATCCTGGAATAACACTGCCTGATAGTTCACAATTGGCATTTGATAGTTTAATGAGGGAAAAGGAAACAGCACAGTTTGAGCTACTGGCACCCTTTGGCTTATCTTACTTGCTAGAGCTGGAAGCAAAAGAGCAATTTCCAGGTCCTCTATTTCACCCCTGGCTGTGGTGTTGTGTGACTGAGATGTCTTGTAGGAGAGAGAGGCTCTGTCAGAGGCTGTGATGGGCTGAGCTTTCCTCCTTTCTGAGTAAAGCTCTGCTCTGCTCAGAATCACAGAAAGATTCAGGTTGGAAAAGACCCTCAGGATCACCAACTCCAGTTACTCTACTTAACTGAGTTAAAAATGAAAGCCAAGGTTCAGCTCTTGACTACAACACAGTCAGAATTAGCCACTAGCTGGCCTGCAGCAACCTGAGCACATCAAGGCAAGCTCAGAATTATTGCTGCCTGTGCTAGGGATGAGGGAGAACATAAATAGTCTTCACATGCCCAGATTTCACAGAACCACAGAAACAGTCAGGTTGGAAAAGCCCCTCAGGAGCACCAAGTCCAACCCACAACCCTACTCTACAAGGCTCACCCCTAAACCACAGCCCCAAGCACCACAGCCAAACCACCTTCAAACACAGCCAGGCTTGGGGACTCCACCACCTCCCTGGGCAGCACACTCTAAGGCCTGACCACTCTTGATGGGAAAAAAATTTTCCCAACGTCCAGTCTGAACCTGCCCTGCTGCAGCTTGAGGCTCTTCCCTCTTCTTCTCTGGCTAATGAGCTGTGAGAAGAGAGCAGCACAACCTCTCCACTATGTCCTTTCAGGTAGTTGTAGAGAGCCATGAGGTCTCCCCTCAGCCTCCTCTTTTCCAAACTAAGCAGCTCCAGCTCCTTCAGTCATCCTTTAGTCATCCTTCAGTCACTCTTTATTTCTTCTCCAGGCCCTTCCCAGCTTCCCTGCCCTCCTCTGCACTCCCTCCAGCACCTCCACATCTCTCTTGGACTGAGGTGCCCCAAACTGGACACAACACTCCAGGTGTGTCCTCCCCAGAGCTGAGTCCCAGGGGACTCACCCAAGGGCACTGTGGCTCTTCAGCATAAGGCTACCCTGTGCCTTGCAGACTAAGAGGTTCTTAGGACCATATCTGACCATTGGAAACATTGTCCTGGCTTGTCCCAAGAGTAATGAAGAAGATTAAGTAGATTTGGGGCTCCTTTTAAGAATACCTGGATGTCTTCAGGTTCAGTAGCCTTGAGAATATTATGGCCTCACCCAAAATATCTCTTCAGCATGTTGGTAACAAGATGGTTGATTATTACTGTAATGGTTGTGTACAATGGCAGCTTCTTTTTTTGACCTGCTAGGAATGAGCCAGCCTGTTGCAGCTGTTGCTTCCACACACTAAGCAGAGGGCCACATACACTGCAGGACTGCTTCTCCTTCCAATGGTCATCTCATGGTGAATGCAGCATCTGCTTCCAAAGAGTCCTACTGCCAGATTCCAAACAGGGCTGAGATGTAACCTGTGATTAATAGTTGTGCCTTAGGCCTACAGTGAATCAGAATGCATGGGAATTGCAAGCTAGGGGTGTCACAGAACCACAGGGGTTGGAAGGGACCTTGAAAGATCACCCAATCCAACCCCCCTGCCAGAGCAGGATCACCTAGAGCAGGTCATACAGGAACACATCCAGGTGGGTTTCCAGATAAGGAGACTCCACAATGCCCCTGGGCAGCCTGTTCCAGGGCTCTGTCACCTTCACAGTGAGAAAGATTTCCCTCACATTCATGTGGCACCTGGGTGTGTTCCTGTGTGACCTGCTCTAGGTGATTCACATGGAACCTTCTATGCTCCAGCTTGCACTCACTGCCTCTTGTCCTGTCATTGGACATCACTGAGCAGAGCCTGGCTCCAGCCTCCTGTTACTGCCCTGTAAATGTTTTTGAGGTCACCTCTCAGGCTTCTCCTCTCCAAGCTACAGAGCCCTCAGCTCCCTCAGCCTCTCCTCATAAGGAAGATGTTCCACTCCCTTCATCACCTTCATGGCTCTGCACTGAGCTCTTCCAAGCAGTTCCTTGAGGTCCTTCTTGAACTGAGGGACCCAGAATTGGGCACAATATTCCAGATGTGGCCTCAGCAGGGCAGAGTAGAGGGGAAGGAGAACCTCTTTTTAACCTACTAACCACAGCATCCTCTTGATGCAGAGCCTTACCTCTGTTAAAATGGCTTTAAAGTTTTGCTGACTGCTATTGAGTGATGCCTGAGAGGACAGGGCAGTTCTTTGCTAGAAGATGCTCATTTTCTCCAGGGCTCTGTCTGAGTATAAATATTTTATTCCTAAAGTATTTCCTGTCATAGAGAAAAGATGGTCAATGAATATTTTCCTTGTTTCAGTCACTTGGCTCATCCCCCCCCCACACACACATCCCCCCAGCTTGCTTCTCACTGCATTCATGCTCATTAACTTCCTGCCCATAGCAGGGTGTCATGGTTTAAGCCAGGTACCGTAGAGTTGAGTCCTCCAGGAGGAGCAGAAATGTCCAGGGAATGGAGTGGAAAATTGTAATTATGTTATTCAGTTTCATATTTCTGCTATCTCTACAAATTTAGCTGCAGAGTTATTGTCTTTCTCTTGCTTTCCTTTCTCCTCCCTGGATGCAGTGAGCTTCCCTTATCTGATGTGGAGGGAGGATGGTTCCAGTCTTATCTGCAGCCTGACTAATTTTTGCTGCTCAGTCTTGGCTTGTTTAGGTCTAATGCCAAGGACTAAGGGAAGGCACTTTCAGGCCTGGCCAGCCTGAATCCAGCCTAGCAATGGCAGGAGAAAGAAAGAGCCCTGGGCAGGATGTTGAACCCCAGGTGGGGAGAGAAGGAGAAACTGAGGTCTGTGGGGAAAGGTTTGGGGGATTTCCCTGTATCCTGTAGATTTATTAGATGTTAAGGATTCATGTAATTGTATTTTCCTGTAGGTCTTTGAATGTAGTTTCTGTATTTTTCTGCAGTTCAGTGAGAGCCTCTTTATTTTCCTTCCTTTGGGGGTAAAATCATTTCTGTCATCTCTTTAAACTAAGACACAGGGACACTTGGGAAGTGTAAGTCAGAGAATCAGAGGATCATAGGATGTTAGGGGTGGGAAGGGACCTCTGGAGAGCATCTCCTGCATCCCCACCGAGGCAGCTCAGGATTCCCACTGACAGGAGTGGGCTTGCAGTTTGGTGTTTGCTTCAGCAGCTTGCTGGACTCCAAATCATCCTCCACTGTGACCAGAACAAACTCTTTGGGTGCAAACAAACCTGAACAACCCACAACTACTCCTGCACCTGAGCTCTGCAGTGAACTAGCAGAGCTGGTAAGATTTTAGAGCTACAGCTGACCTTAGATCACAGGATGTGAGGGGTCAGAATGAGATCATTGAGTCCAATCTCCCCTGCCAGAGCAGGACCAGAGAGTCCAGCACAGATCACACAGCAACACATCCAGACAGGGCTGCAAAGGCTCCAGAGAAGGAGACTCCACAACCTCTCTGGGCAGCCTGTTCCAGTGCTCTGTCACCCTCACAGTGCAGAAGTTCCTCCTCATGTTGAGGTGGAACCTCCTGTGCTGCAGTTTCCATCCATTGCCCCTTGTCCTATCCCAGGGTGCAACTGAGCAGAGCCTGTCCCTGTCCCCTCCCTCTTGACCTCCAGTCCTCAGCTATTGATAGACATTGATCAGATCCCCTCTCAGCCTTCTCCTCTGCAGACTAAATACCCCCAGGGCTCTCAGCCTCTCCTCCCCAGGCACTGCTCCAGTCCCTTCAGCATCCTTGGAGCCCTCCCTTGGACTCTCTCCAGCAGATCCTTGTCCCTCCTGAACCTGGGAGCCCAGACCTGGATGCAATATTTCAGTCAATATCGTTGGGCTGAGCCTTGGTGTTTGCAGGCTGCTGTCATGTTTGTAGTTTGAGTCTGGGACAAGAGAACAATGGAGGAGGCAGCCACTGCCCAGGGCATGTTCTCTGCAGACAGGTTTTACAGCTAGCTTAAGTCTTTTGGCAAGAGAGTCATTGAAAAGGAATAAGTAAGGCACAACCAGTGACTGCTGCAGTAAATTTTCAGAGGAGGCAGCTTAGTAGATCTCTCCTGAGTCAAGCAGTGCAGCAGTACTGTCAACTGAGGACCAGTTTTGGAGGGCCTGTGTGGTCTGAACAGAAATATAACTCTGAAACCTGGATCTAATGAGTTCAGTGGAACTGAGGAGAAGTGATTTAAGCAGGAGGCACGTTGGTGTCATTGTCTGAACAGCAAAGAGAACAGCAAAACCCAGGCTGCAGGGGACAGGAAAGTGCAGTGCAGTTGCTCAAGGGATGGCTGACCTATTTCAGGGTAAGGATGGAATAATCTGGCAAAAAAAGAAGGGTTCTTGTGGCTGAGTGATGTATTCCTTCTGTTTGGAAAGCTGGCCAGGGAGCAAGGATAGCTCAGGGACACTGCTGATGACAGAGGAACCAATTCAAGGGCGTAGCAGATGATGGGAATGAGGGACGGTACCATCACTGCTGTGCATTGTTAATGGCTGAGCTTTGGGAGCAAGCAGGACAGCTGGCAGAGCAGGAAAGAGCCAGAAAACAGGGGATCTTTTGTCTCTCTCTCTCTGTGTTTGTTTTGTTGTTCTTCCTTGCAATGAATTGATGAACTGCTCTGAAGGATTTGATCCAGTAAGGTGTTGCACCAGTTACAAAATCTGTGCTGGGAATCTGAGATGGAGTTTGGATCTGGCAAAAAAAAAAAAAAAAAAAAAAATCACAGAATCACAGAATGTGAGGGGCTGGAAGGGACCTCCAAAGCTCCTCCAGTCCAACCCCCCTGCCAGAGCAGCATCACCTAGAGCAGGTCACACAGGAATGCACCCAGGTGGGGTTTGAATGCCTCCAGAGAAGGAGACTCCACACCTCCCTCTCTGGGCAGCCTGCTCCAGGGTTCTGTCACCCTCACAGTGAAGATTTTTTTCCTTATATTCACATGGAACCTTCTGTGCTCCAGCTTGCACCCACTGCCCCTTGTCCTATCATTGGGCATCACTGAAAAGAGAGTTTTGGAAGAAACCAAAATGGTGACCTACTATAAGCAAAAACCACACAAGAAAGTGCTGTTGGGAGAGGACACAAGATGATAGCTGAAGGAAAAAAGTAAATAATTGAAAGTTATCTTTTTAATTAAAAATAAAATTAAAAAAAGGAAAATCACTTTATTTTGTCATTTCTGGAAGGTCAAATCACTCCCTGATCTCCCTACTTGTACTGCAGAAGCTCCTAGCTGTATCATGGAGCAGAGGAATGTTTTATAGAGGTCAGCAGATAAGACTAAAAGCAGCACAAGGAATTCTCTTAGGAAAGTTAATCATTACTTTTGGGTAAAAATGGCTTTTCCCTCAGTTTTGAAGGACACAATACCTGTGGCTTAGGATAGGAAACCAAATTTTGTTGGGTAGGGGGTTTTTTGTTGTTTGTTTGCTTGTGCGGTTGGTCTGGTTTTGCTTGGATTTTTTTTTTTTTTTTGCCAGCTATAAACTGAAATCAATGTTGTTAGTATATTGCATTTTATTGTGATGTGATTTTATCAGGTAACTCCTTAAAAGTCTGACTGGAACGTTTACAGCTCTGCCTCTTAAATCACAGTCTCACAGTATAGCAGAGGTTGGAAGGGACCTCCAGAGATCACCCAGTCCAACTCCCCTGCCAGATTAGGAGCACCCAGGGCAGTCTGCACAGGAATGCATCCAGATGGGGTTGGAAAGGCTCCACAGAAGGAGACTCCACAACCTCTCTGGGCAGCCTGCTCCAGGGCTCTGGCACCCTCACTCTAAAGAAGTTTCTCCTCATGTTGAGCCGAAACCTTCTCTGTTCCAGTTTGTCTCCATTGTTCCTTGGCTTCTTGCTGTGCACCACCCAAAAGAGCTTGGCCCCCTCCACTTGACCCCCAGCCCTCAGCTCTTGACAGACATTGATCAGATCCCTCTCAGCCTTCTCTTCTCCAGGCTAAACACCCCCAGCTCCCTCAGCCTCTCCTCACTGCTTTAAAGCAGCAAATGATAAATGAAGTTTGTAGGTAAGACCCATTTTCTAAAGAGACCAAGCTGAAGCTACTGTGTCATGAAGAAAGGCAACAGCAAAGTTGTTTGGAAACCTGGACTTCCCTGAAAACCTCTACCTGGTATGAGATAGTTGGGAATAAGACGGAATACAAAACACTTTCTGTGAAAAATTAGGCACAGATGGGAATGATCATAGAATCCTAGAATCAGTCAGGGTTGGAAGGGACCACAAGGATCATCCAGTTCCAACCCCCCTACCATGGGCAGGGACACCTCACACTACATCAGGCTGGCCACAGCCTCATCCAGCCTGGCTGCAAACACCTCCAGGGATGGAGCCTCAACCACCTCCCTGGACAACCCATTCCAGGCTCTCACCACTCTCATGGTGATAAGTGAGAAGGAATCATCAAAAGGTATCCACCACTCCCCACCTGGCTAAAACCTCTTTTCAGGTAATTTTAGAGCCTTTAGGTAGTTGTAGAGGAGGTCACTATCCAAAGGCTTCAGGCTTTATGCATAAGAATATAAATTCCTGATTGCTGTTGCTGAAGATGTGCAGGGGGAGTGCCCAGAGGCTGGAGCCAGGCTCTGCTGGGTGATGCCCAATGCCAGCACAAGGGGCAGTGGTGGAAGTTGAAGCAGAGGAAGTTCCATGGAAACAGGAGGGAAATTTTTTTTCCCTGTGAGTGTAATGGAGCCCTGGAGCAGGCTGCCCAGGGGGGTTGTGGAGTCTCCCTCTCTGGATATATTCAAGACCCACCTGGCTGTGTTCCTGTGTGACCTGCTCTAGGTGATGCTGCTCTTGCAGGGGGGTTGGACTGGATGAGCATTGGAGGTCCCTTCCAATCCCTCACATTCTGTGTTCCTGTGAATCAGTGAAGGGGCCAAAAATCACCAGAGTGATCTATCAGTGTGAGAAGAGGGTGGCCCTGGAAATACATCTCTTGAAGGCTGTTTGTCTCCTAAGCAAGCTTGCTTTTCTTGACTTTTCCTTCAGGTTAGCCAGCTGGTTGGGTTGGTTGGTTGGTTGGTTTGTTTTCCCTTCATGGCACTAATTTTGGCTGGATGTTCAGATGCCTGCTAACTTTGCCTTTTCGTGTCTTCAGCCACCTATCACTTCTGTTTCATCTCCCACTGTCCAAAAAAAAAAAGCTTTCAGAAGGGCTTCCTACAGGTGTGGGATAATTTCCATGAGAAATGAAGCTTGCTGAATGTCACAATCAGCTTTAAGTGTATAGAAGAGCTGCTGATAAGAGTGACCTTTTCAGCAAAGGACTTCTCAGGGAGCTTCTCCTCACCCATGCAGCCTGTTGGAGACCTCATTATCCCTTTTAAAATTAGTAATAAGGATTAAGAATATCTTCTTGTTGCACTGATGCTAAGCCTTGATAAAGATTGATCACGTTATTAACAAGGAGATTAATGAAAATAAGGAGGATTTGATCAGCAACATAAAGAAATCTTTGAAGAGAGTTCCTCTGGACAACATCAGGAAAATAAAGCTTTTAAAGAAGTTACTTAGGACACCATCAGGAAAATTAAGAAATCTTTTAAGAGAGTTCCTCTGGACACCATCAGGATAATTAAGAAGGCTTTTAAAGAAGTTCCTCTGGACACCATCAGGAAAATAAAGAAAGCTTTTAAAGAAGTTACTTAGGACACCATCAGCAAAATAAAGAAATCTTTTACATGAGTTCCTCTGGAAACCATAAGAAAAATAAAGCAAGCTTTTAAAAGAGTTCCTCTGGACACTATCAGGAAAATAAAGAAAGCTTTTAAAGAAGTTCCTCTGGACACTATCAGGAAAATAAAGAAAGCTTTTAAAGAATTTCCTCTGGACACCATTAGGAAAATTAAGAAAGATTTTAAGGAAGTTGCTTTGGACACCAACAGGAAAATAAAGAAATCCTTGAAAGTAGTTCCTCTGGACACCATCATCAAAATAAAGAAAGTTTTTAAAAGAGTTCATCTGGACACCAGGAGCAAAATAAAGAAATCTTTGAAAATAATTCCTCTGGACACCCAGCAAAACTCAGTTTCCAAAGATATCCTCAAGTCCACCTCCTCAGGATCAGGCAGCTTGGGTAAATGAAACTGTTATTACATGGTGAAGGAAACTAATGCTGGTGTCAGCATTTCTCCTCAGACTCTATTTCAATATATGCTATTCATTTATATTCAGTAATGACCTGGGTGAGGGCACAGAGGGCACTGCCAGCAAGTTTGCTGATGGCACCAAACTGGGAGGAGTGGCTGCCACAGGAGGTTGTGCTGCCATTCAGCCAGGCTGAGAGTTGGGCAGGGAGAAATGGAATGGAATTCAACAAGGGCAAGGGGAGAGTCTTGCACCTGGGAAAGAACAACCTCATGGAGCAGGAGAGGTTGGGGACTGAGCTGCTGGAGAGCAGGGAAGGGGAAAAGGACCTGGGGGTCCTGGTGGGTGGGAGGTTGCCCATGAGCCAGCAATGTGCTCTGGTGGCCAAGAAGGCCAAGGGCATCCTGGGGTGGATTAGAAGGGCTGTGGTCAGTAGGTCCAGAGAGGTTCTCCTCCCCCTCTCCTCTGCCCTGCTGAGGCCACATCTGGAAGATTGTGTCCAGTTCTGGGCCCCTCAGTTCACGACAATCCTCAGGGAACTGCTTGAGAGAGTCCAGCACAGAGCCACAAAAATGCTGAAGGCAGTGGAAGATCTTCCTGAGGAGGAGAGCCTGAGGGAGCTGAGGGCTCTGGAGCTTGGAGAGGAGGAGCCTGAGAGGTGACCTCATTGCTGGTGCTCAAGATGTGCAGGGGGAGTGCCCAGAGGCTGGAGCCAGGCTCTGCTGGGTGATGCCCAATGCCAGCACAAGGGGCAGTGGTGGAAGTTGAGGCAGAGGAATTTCCATGGAAACAGGAGGAAAAATTCTTTCCCTGTGAGGGTGACAGAGCCCTGGAAGAGGCTGCCCATGGGAGTTGTGGAGTCTCCCTCTCTGGAGATATTCCAACCCCAGCTGGATGTGTTCCTGTGTGACCTGCTCTAGGTGCTGCTGCTCTGGCAGGGGGGTTGGACTGGAGGAGCTTTGGAGGTCCCTTCCAGCCCCTAACATTCTGTGATTTCAGGCAGTTTATGATACTTGGTGGCAAAAAATTCACTGTGAATTAACATCATGGTTTCTCTCTTCTGATTATTGAAGTACAGCTTTCAAGGAGGGAATAAATGGTCTCTTAAAAAGTGACCACTTCATTATTCTGTTTTAAACTGTTGAAGTGATTGACTGGCAACCAGCCTTCAGTTAAAAAAAAAAAAAAAAAAAAGAAAGAAAGAGAAAATAATCAAGAGAACAAATATTGCCCCAAAACTTAGCATAGTGTTCTGTAAGGCAGGGATGTCACTCACGTATTTAACTACTCATAGTATTAATCCTTCATAAATGTTCCTGGTATATCACAGCTGGGTTTGGTTTGTTGGTTTTCTTCTTTGTTGTTTTTTTTTAGGAGTATTTTTAACCTCTACCTCTCCATCTAATGGAGTTAGCTTGTGCCAGGTTACACCCAGCCCAGGAAGGGGGTTGGGCTGAAAAGAACCTAGCCCCTAGGTGGGCAAAGAAACCTGACCCAGGTGGGCAGAGAGACTTGGTCCCCCCTGCTAGGGGGAGGAGTCCCCAGGTCAAAGTCTTTCCCACTGCCCCTTCCTCTCCACAGCCTATTTAAGGGGAGCCCTTTCCTGTGCTCTCTGTCTGGCTCCTGCTCCTTGCCTGCCCAAGCTGCTGCTCCCTGCTGGTGCTGCAACCACCTGGTGGGACCTGCTCCATGCTGCATCTAAATTCCTAAGGACTGCATCTGAAGAGAATCCACCTTGGCAACCAGAGACTCCTCTGCCAGCTGAGCCTGGGTTAGTACATATTTATTTATTTACTCTTTTTCCTTACACCTTTGTAGCCTTCCCTTTTATTCAAATGCCCTTTATATTTTGCTAAACTTACTTTTTTACATCCACATTGATTCAAGACTGTTTCTTTTGTGATTTTTACCTCTCTTTTCTTCTCCTGTCTAATTTGCTTTCCCCTCTCAAGAAAAAAAGGGAGAGGGGAGGCAATCTAAATCTGTTCCATTTGGGCTTTGGGACTCCAGGAAAGCTTAAACCACAATATAGGGCTGGTTGGTGCCCAGTTACCAGTGGTGTTCACCAGGGTTCAGCACTGGGGCCTGTCCTCTTTAATGTCTTTATCAAAGATCTGGATGAGGACATTGTGTGCACCCTCAGCAAATAGCAGATGACACCAAGCTGGGTGGCTGTGTCCATCTGCTAGAGGGTAGGGAGGCTTTGCAGGAGACCCTAGACAGGTTAGGGCAATAGGTCCAGGCTAATTGCATGGCATTTAACAAGACCAAGTGCCAGGTCCTCCACCTGGGTCACAACAACCCCATGGCAAGCTACAGAGTTGGGGATGTGTGGTTGGAAAGCTGCAAATTAGAGAGGGGCTTGGGGGTGTTGGTTGGCAGTCGATTGAATATGAGCCAGCAGTGTGCCCAGGTGGCCAAGAAAGCCAAAGGCATCCTGGCTGGGATCAGAAGCAGGGTGGGCAGCAGGGCCAGGAGGTGCCCATCCCCCTGTGCTCAGCACTGCTGTGGCCACACCTCCAGTGCTGTGTTCAGCTCTGGGCCCTCACTGCAGGAAGGACATTGAGGAGCTGGAGCCTGTCCAGAGAAGGGCAACGAGGCTGGAGA
Source organism: Indicator indicator (assembly GCF_027791375.1). NCBI lineage: Eukaryota > Metazoa > Chordata > Aves > Piciformes > Indicatoridae > Indicator > Indicator indicator. The sequence continues at coordinate 2,386,923 of NC_072014.1, read as the reverse complement.
AGGGCCTGGGGCCCCTGGGCTAGAGGAGGGGCTGAGGGAGCTGGGGGTGTTCAGGCTGCAGAAGAGGAGGCTGAGGGCAGACCTCATTGCTCTCTACAGCTGCCTGAAGGGAGGTTGGAGCCAGGAGGGGACAGCCTCTGCTCCTTGGTGACAAGGGACAGGAGCAGAGGAAATGGTTCCAAGCTGCAGCAGGGGAGGTTCAGGCTGGGTGCTAGGAAATATTTCTTGCCAGAGAGGGCTCTCAGCCATTGGAATGGTCTGCCCAGGGCAGTGCTGGAGTCAGCATCCCTGGAGGTGTTCAAGCAGCCTTGGAGCTGTGCTTAGGGACATGGTTTGGTGTTGAGCTCTCAGTGCTGGGTGAAAGGTTGGACTGGATGAGCTTTAGAGGCCACTTCCAACCTGATGTTTTCTGTGATTCTGTGATCCTTAGAAAGAAGACTTAGAATTTCTCCAGAGCCCTGCAAGCCAACACCCCTCCTTTTAAAAGCTCCTACTTTGACCTCACTTCTCTGCACAGCTCACCGCTGTGTGCTCCACTTAGGGCACAAACCAGAAATTAATCTGAAGGAGGAGGTATCCATCCTGAACATGTCAGCTCTTGTAGTATCTTCTGGAGTTGAAAGAGGTATTTTGAGATACATTATCAAACAAATAACACCCTGCTTCTGAAGGAAAGGAAAAAAAAAGGGGGGTAAGGAGGGGAAATGTGCTTTAAATAGTGCTGTGTTGTCATGAAACCTGTGCCTGCTCTCAGACAAATCCACTCACTAGCAGCCAGGTTTCTATTATGTGCTGGCTGCATGGAATTTCTCTGCTGTGGATGGAGCTCCTGCTGAGCTCAAAGAGTTTGTGCTGATGGATGGGGTTGTGAGGTCCCAGCCACTTTTACTGTCTGCTAGATCCCCGTGGAATTTCCATGGTGCAATGAAAGGGCCACCTGGGAAATCCCTGGCTTCCCATTTCTTGGAAAGCTGCCACTCAGAGAGGGGCCCTGGGGGTTCTGGTTGGCACTTGATTAACTATGAGCCCAGCAGTGTGCTCAGGTGGCCAATGAAAGAACACCAAAGGCATCCTGGCTGGGATTAGAAGCAGGGTGGCAGCAGGGACAGGGAGGTGATCATCCTCCTGTACTAAGCACTGGTAAGGTCACACCTCCACTGCTGTGCTCAGCTCTGGGTTTCTCACTGCAGGAAGGACATTGAGGGGCTGGAGCCTGTCCAGAGAAGGGCAACGAGGCTGGAGAAGGGCCTGGAGCCCCTGGGCTAGAGGAGGGGCTGAGGGAGCTGGGGGTGTTCAGGCTGCAGAAGAGGAGGCTGAGGGAGACCTCATTGCTCTCTACAGCTGCCTGAAGGGAGGTTGGAGCCAGGAGGGTACAGCCTCTGCTCCTTGGTGGCAAGAGACAGGAGCAGAGGAAATGGTTCCAAGCTGCATCCAGGCTGGATGCTAGGAAATATTTCTTCCCAGAGAGGATTCTCAGCCATTGGAATGGTCTGCCCATGGCAGTGCTGGAGTCAGCATCCCTGGAGGTGTTCAAGCAGCCTTGGAACTGTGCTTAGGGACATGGTTTGGTGTTGAGCCTGCAGTGCTGGGTCTGAGGTTGGACTGGATGAACTTTAGAGGCCACTTCCAACAGGATGTTTTCTGTGTTTCTGTGTGATTCTTCTCGTGGATGTAGCCTCCCTCATACAGAGGTCTGAGTTGTGTATCCAGCTCAGTCTTCACACTGTTGAACAGCTCCTTTTCCTGCCTGAGGGAAAGCTTTTCTGGTGGATAGGAGGGGGGGAAAAGAGTCTGTGAGGATCAGGAGGTGCTTTGAAGTCTAGGGATGAAAATCAGAAGTGGAAAGGTGTGGAAGCATCTTTCTGTCTGTACAGTTACTGTACCAAGATCTCTGCAGAGGGAGATGCCAATTTTTGGCATTCCCAGGCATACAGAGAAAATGGACCCCCTGAGCAGAGCCTTTTTCATCTGAGGTAGCATCTGATGCAGGAAGAGATGCAACAGGCAGTGTTTACACTACCACAACCATATGGTGGCTTTGGGGAGGGAAGAGCTTCACCTCTCCCAAAGCTGGAATACAGCCATGTAGTGGCATAGTGAAAACCAATAAGCATCAGCTGGGGAAAAAGAGCTTTGCTTTTAAAGAAGTGTTGAATTAAAGGTGGTGAGGGAACCAGAAAACTGACCCTGCAGCTAGAGAAAGGGAAGAAGGAAAGGGAAAGGAGAAGCCTTTTGTTGCCTTGGTGGCAGGAAATTATCATAGAATTGTCAGGGTTGGAAGGGACCTCAAGGCTCAGCCAGTTCCAACCCCCTGTCATGGGCAGGGACACCTCACACTCCAGCAGGTTGCTCACAGCCACATCCAGCCTGGCTGCAAAAACCTCCAGGCATGAGGCTTCCACCACCTCCCTGGGCAACCTCTGCCAGTCTCTCACCACACTCATGGGGAAGAACTTCTTCCTAACATCCAATCTCAATCTCCCCATTTCTAATTTTGCTCCATTGCCCCCAGTCCTATCATTCCCTAACACCCTCAAAAGTTCCTCCCCAGCTTTCTTGGAGCCCCCTTCAGATCCTGGAAGGCCACAAGAAGGTCTCCTCAGAGCCTTCTCCTCTCCAGACTGCACAACCCCAACTCTCTCAGGCTGTCTCCAGAGCAGAGCAGCTCCAGCCCTCTGCTCATCCTCATGGCCCTTCTCTGGACACCTTCCAGCACCTCCAGATCCTTCCTGGCACAGAGGCTCCAGAACTGGACACAGAGCTCCAGGTGGGGTCTGAGCAGAGTGGAGCAGAAGGGCAGAATCCCCTCCCTGGCCCTGCTGGCCACACTTCTCTTGCTGCAGCCCAGGCTCTGCTTGGCTCTCTGGGCTGCAAGTGCTCACTGCTGGCTCCTGCTGAGCTTCTCCTCCCCCAGCACCCCCAAGTCCCTCTCCTCAGGGCTGCTCTCAGGCCAATCCCTGCCCAGCCTGGATTTGTGCTTGAGATTGCCCTGACTCAGCTGCAGGACCTTGCACTTGGTCTTGTTAAACCTCATGAGGTTGTCATGGGCTCACCTCTCCAGCCTGTCCAGGTCCCTCTGGATGGATCCCTTCCCTCCAGCTGTCAGCTGCACCACACAGCTTGCTGCCATCAGCAGACTTGCTGAGGGTGCACTCAATGCCTCTGTCCATGGCACCAACAAAGATGTTGAACAAGCCTGGTCCCAGCACTGATCCCTGAGGGACTCCACTTCTCACTGGCCTCCACTTGGCCATGGAGCCACTGGCAGCCACCCTTTGGGTGCAGCCATCAAGCCACAGCTCTCTCTGTGTAATTATTAGTGGTTAAAACTTTCCTTTTTGCTCCTGGAAATTTTCCTGGAAGGTTTTCCCATAGAGTTACGACTGAGGATGAGCAAATTGTCCCACTTGGAGTCAAGTGCTTTTGGTGTAAGTCAGATTTGAAGGAGGAGGAGGGGGAGGGAGGAGGGGAGGAGTGGTCTCAGCTTGAAGACACCATGGGAGGGGAGCAGCTGGCTGTGTGCTGAGCGTTTGTGAGGCCATTTCAGTGCTGTCTTTACCTTCATCTATCAATATAAAGCCTGTCTAAATGCTCTCTCTGGCTTCATTCTCCTAGGTCACCTTGTTTGACAGATGACTTGTGACAAATGGTTAAGACATGGTAGCTGTGCTCCTGTCCTGGCAGATGCTCCAATGTTCGGGGCTAGAAGTGCCAGCTCTGCTGGGAGAGGGGTTCTCCACTGGACACACCACAGTGCATGCACAGAGTTGGTTTTGGCTGTTAATTGGGTAATTAATCTGCATTCGCCCCACCCCCTTCCCCCTCTCTCATTTGCATCCAGAGCTTTTTTTGCAGTGAAGAATTGTGGTGGTGCTCTGGGGCTTGGATCTGAGCAGGCTGTTTGTTACCAAGGAAGTAGTTTAGAACCTTCAGCTGAAATAAAACCTAAACCTTGTCTCTGCTGAAGCTTACACAGATTCACAGAGTGGTAGGGGGTGGAAGGGTCCTCTGGAGAACATCTAGTCTAATCCCCCTGACAGAGCAGGTTCACCTAGAGCAGCTTGTACAGGAAGGAGAGTCCAGGGGGGGTTTGAATGATTCCAGAGAGGGAGACTCCACCACCTCTCTGGGCAGCCTGTTGCAGTGCTCCATTACCCACAACGTGAAGAAGTTTTTCCTCATGTTTAGATGGAACTTCTTATGTTCAAGTTTCTGCCTCTTACCTCTTGTCCTGTCCCTGGGCACCACTGAAAAAAGACTGGTCCCATCCTCCTTTAAGTATTTATAAGCCTCGAAGTTTTTATAAACATTGATAAGATTCCTCCCCACATACTCAGAATTCTCTTCTCCAAGCCAAAAAGCCCCAAGTCCCTCAGCCTGTCTCCATAAGAGAGATGTTCCACTCCCCTTGATTACACATGGCAGTAAGATTTCCATATTTTGCAGTCTGGGAGTTACACTGCAGAGCTCTCTAGGTAGTTGAGGCCAGGGAGGAAGATGATTTGTTGAAGAGCAAGAAGAAGGTACTACTTCTTATCATAGAATCATAGCATGATCCAGGTTGGAAGGGACCTCCAAGTTCATCCAGTCCAACCCCTCTGCAGTCAGCAGGGACATCCCCAACTAGATCAGGTTGCCCACAACTCTTTTGAGCCTCACCTTGAGTATCTCCAGTGATGAAGCTTCAACCACCTCCCTGGGCAACCTGTTGCAGTCTTCCACCACCCTCATGCTGCAGAACTTGTTCCTCACATCCAATCTCAATCTCCTCTGCTCTGCTTTGAAGAGCAGATTTAGATTGGATGTTCCTTTTAAACAGTTGCAGTGGTTTCAGTGTTGGCAGCTGTGTGATGGACCTGGCTGCTGTCCTTGCCACTCATCTGCAGCCTAGAGTGGGAAGCTGGACCAGTGGTCATGTGCAGAGGGTGGTTTAACCTGCACTGCAGATGGTAGATATTCTTTGGGGGGCACACACACACACCTGTGCCCACCAGAGATGAAGATGCTGCTCCTGAGTTTTGGGTAACGAATCCTCTCCTGCTAGGGATTGCTCTTGATCAAAATCACAGAATCCCAGAATTATTGAGGCTGGAAAAGAGATCATCAAGTCCAGTTTATGACCTAACACCACTACCTCAGCTAAACCATGCCACCAAGTGCCACATCCAAGCTTTTCTTACAGACCTCCAGGGATGGTGACTCCACCACCTCCCTGGGCAGTCCATCCCAGTGCCTGATCAGCCTTGCTGTGAGGAATTGCTTCCTAACATCCAACCTAAACCTCCCTCCATGTCCTCTTGTCCTGTCACTGGTTGCCTGGGAGCAGAGCCTGCCCCCACCTGACTACAACTTCCTTTCAGGTAGTTGTAGAGCATGATAAGGTCCCCTCTGAGTCTTCTCTTCCGAACACCCCCAGCTCCCTCAGCCTCTCCTCATCAGCCTTTCCCTCCAGGCCCCTCCCCAGTCTGGTTGCTCTTCTCTGGACCTGCTCCAGCACCTCAATATCCTTCCTGAAGTGAGTGGCCCAGAGCTGCACACAGTGCTGGAGGGGAGACCTCCCCAGTGCCCAGCACAGGGCAGAATCCTCAGAATCTGATGGGGCTGTGGTGTCTTTGTGCCCTTGATGACATCCTGCTGGCTCATGAGGGTGAACTGCCAAACGCCAGCACAAGGTTGGGGCTGGGGTGGCATGTAGTTAGACTGGGAAGAACTGCTGGCAAAGCTGGGAAAAGTCTTTTGGCACTCCCAGCAAAAGGAGTCAGAGTAGTTCATGCTGCTCTCTTTGCAGCATGGCATGTGGGCATCTCTGTGTTATTTGGGGGTGCTCAGGTGGGGCATCAGCCAGCAGTGTTTGCCTCCATCTGAGTCTGTCTGGAAGCACAGACTCTTTGCCTGCCAGTGTAGAGCCTGCCTTAATTACTGGGTACTTGTATTGGCATTAAACCCTGCTGCAAGATAGGGGTCATAGGGTTTGCACAGAAGGCTCATGGCTTGGGGCTTCATTCCAACACTGTTGGATCCCTTTCTTGAAATACAGATTGATCTGTCTTGATTTATTTATCAGTCTGGATGCCAGCATTTGAGGAGCAAAAGGAGCCTTGGTGCTTCCTTGGTGCAGAAACGTGCCCTCTGGCAGTTTCTCTCCTTTCACCACTAACCTGTGCTAAAGCTCAGTCCCTCTCCATCCTGACCTTCCTTGTGAGCCTGGAGCTAAGGCTCTGGGGACCCTTAGGGGAAGTTCTTTTTCTCTCTTATCTTAAATGGTCATAAGGCCAAGCTCACCCTCAAGTCTCGGGTTTGATGATCTCTGAGGTCTTTTCCAAGATGGTATTAAAGAGGTGATGTCAAATAAATTCAGATAAGTACTGAAAGGTGGTGGTTTTATCCATGTGCCTGCTGTTTTTATTGCTTCCTTAGCTGTAAGAGATGAAGCAGGCACCTAAAGCATCTACCATTTGTATTGGGGCTCTAAGAACTCAGCCTCAAAAAGGTCTGACAGAAATGGTATAGTGCAGATGAAGAAAAAAAAAAAATCAGATCTCTTAATTGTCATTAGTGGTAGCTGCACCTCTAATGTGTCTGCCTTTCAGCTGCTGCTTAATGTCATACAAATCAAGCAGATTGTGACTGCCACATGATGGGAGAGATCAGAGGATGTTAGGGGTTGGAAAGAACCTCTGGAGAGCATCAAGTCCAACCCCCCTGCCAGCGCAGGACCAGAGAATCCAGCACAGGTCACACAGGAACACATCCAGACAGGGCTGGAAAGGCTCCACAGAAGGAGACTCCACAACCTCTCTGGGGAGCCTCTTCCAGTGCTCTGTCACCCTCACAGCCAAGAAGTTCCTCCTCATGTTGAGGTGGAACCTCCTGTGCTGCAGTTTCCATCCATTGCCCCTTGTCCTATCCCAGGGTGCAACTGAGCAGAGCCTGTCTCTGTCCCCTCCCTCCTGACCCCCAGCCCTCAGCTATTGATAGACATTGATCAGATCCCCTCTCAGCCTTCTCCGCTCCAGCAGATCCCTGTCCCTCCTGAACTGGGGAGCCCAGACCTGGATGCAATATTCCAGGTGGGGCCTCACTTGGGCAGAGCAGAGCAGGAGGACAATCTCCCTCGATGCTGATTCCCATCTTACTCCTTCTCCAATTCCATCCTCAGCCAGCTCCAGTCTGGAAGCTCCTTGTCTGGTTTCAGTTGCAGGGTGCCAGTTTGAATCAGTTGCAGTGGATCTAACTAGTTTAGATGAGATACTGCACCATGTGCTTAGATTATTTCCTTTTTTTTTCTGGTCCCAGACTGATCAGACCACATGTGGCTTTTATTGGCTTGGAGTTCAGGACACTCCCTGCACCGCTTCTTAATGAACAGAAATATTTAAAGACGAAGTGCAGCTATTTAAGACTCCAGAGAGTACCTCATTTTTATTCTAAGTCTGTCTAACCAAGCCATAAAATCATAGAACTGTCAGGGTTGGAAGGGACCTCAAGGCTCAGCCAGTTCCAACCCCCCTGCCATGGGCAGGGACACCTCACACTCCAGCAGGTTGCTCACAGCCACATCCAGCCTGGCTGCAAAAACTTCCAGGCATGAGGCTTCCACCACCTCCCTGGGCAACCTCTGCCAGGCTCTCACCACCCTCATGGGGAACAACTTCTTCCTCACCTCCAGTCTGAATCTCCCCACTTCCAGCTTTGCTCCATTCTCCCCAGTCCTATCACTCCCTGACACCCTCAAAAGTCCCTCCTCAGCTTTCTTGGTGCCCCCTTCAGATCCTGGAAGGCCACAAGAAGGTCTCCTGGGAGCTTTGTCCTCTCCAGACTGCACAACCCCAACTCTCTCAGGCTGTCTCCAGAGCAGAGCAGCTCCAGCCCTCTGCTCATCCTCATGGCCCTTCTCTGGACACCTTCCAGCCCCTCCAGATCCTTCCTGGAACAGAGGCTCCAGAACTGGACCCAGAGCTCCAGGTGTGGTCTCAGCAGAGTGGAGCAGAGGGGGAGAATCCCCTCCCTGGCCCTGCTGGCCACACTTCTCTTGCTGCAGCCCAGGCTCTGCTTGGCTCTCTGGGCTGCAAGTGCTCACTGCTGGCTCCTGCTGAGCTTCTCCTCCCCCAGCACCCCCAAGGCCTTTCCTTCAGGGCTGCTCTCAAGCATAATTGCTTCTGTTGGTAGGAAAGGGTTATAAATTTGGGGGATAAGCACAAAGCCAGCCAGTGCAGCCTCTAACTGGAGCAGAAAAAACAGCATTGAGAATGAGACACAGAATTATAGAATAGTCTGGGTTGGAAGAAACCTCCAGAGGTCATCCAGTCCAAGCCCCTCTGCAGTCAGCAGGGACATCCCCAACTAGAGCAGGTTGCCCACAGCCCTCTCCAGCCTCACCTTGAAGATCTCCAGGCATGGAGCCTCAACCACCTCCCTGGGCAACCTCTTCCAGTGTTCCACCACCCTCATGCTGCACAACTTCTTCCTCACATCCAATCTCAATCTGCTCTGCTCTACTTTGAAGCCATTGTCCCTGCTCCTGTCCCTGCAGCCCTTTGCAAACAGTCTCTCTGCAGCCTTCTTGTAGGCTCTATTTAGGTCCTGGAATGCTGCTATGAACAGCTGAACAAGAACAGGAGGTCTGCAATGGGGGGAGGGATCAGTGAAATATTGATTTTAATTAGCCCTACTAATTTCTTAACCAAGCATGCAAACTTTTTAATGGGAAAGTGTCTTTCTTTTCAGACTACTCTTGAGATAATGTAGGACCTGGCTGCTCTGACCTTCCCAAGCCTAGAATTTATCTGCAGGCTGCAGGACACAGGAACTAATGATTTAAAAGAATTAAAGAAAAAGAAATCAAATCCAAAAAAGGAACAACAACAACAAAACCAAAAGGAAAGTATTTAACAGAGGAAAAGAGACATCCGAAGGTGAGCTTTTCAAAACAAACCTAAAGCCTTTTCCTCAAGCCTATTAATTATCCATTGATTATCCCTGCATGCTATTGCTGTGGTTATGGAAAGCCCTGGTAATGAAGTTGGGCAACCAGTGATGCACTGAAACCCAACAATCAATCCATGGCACATTAAAAACCAGGATGAACAGCCCACATAATTTGGAAGCATGGTGCACTTGAGAGGGTTTTGGTTGGGGTTTTGTTGCCTGTCTGGATGATGGTTGTGATAAACAGATGTAGGTCAGGACTGCAGAGCAGAGGAAATAATGGTCCAGCCTTTAATTTACAGTTCAGCTCTGCTCTTGGAGAGGGCCCAGAGGAGGGCCACAAAAATGCTCAGGGGGTTGGAGCAGCTCTGCTGTGAGGCCAGGCTGAGGGAGCTGGGGGTGTTCAGCCTGGAGAAGAGAAGGCTGCAGGGAGACCTAAGAGCAACCTGCCAGGACCTGAAGGGGGCTGCAAGAAGGCTGCAGAGAGACTGTTTGCAAAGGCCTGCAGGGACAGGAGCAGGGACAATGGCTTCAAAGTAGAGCAGAGCAGATTGAGATTGGATGTGAGGAAGAAGTTGTGCAGCATGAGGGTGGTGGAACACTGGAAGAGGTTGCTCAGGGAGGTGGTTGAGGCTCCATCTCTGGAGATCTTCAAGGTGAGGCTGGAGAGGGCTGTGGGCAACCTGCTCTAGTTGGGGATGTCCCTGCTGACTGCAGAGGGGCTTGGAGGACCTTTGGGAGGTCCCTTCCAACCCAGACCATTCTGTGATTCTATAATACCAAGTCTTCATCCGTGCTGAAGCCAGAAGTGTAGCATTTCAGGCTGGATTGAATTTGGGTGACAGCTTTAGCTTTGTCCTGGTCTTGATGCACTGTTTTGGCAGCGTGGGTTGTTCACATCTTATTGTTCAACATAATATTTGAAATTCAGCAACCACCTTCTCACAGGTAATTAGAAGTAGAATCATAGAATTGTCAGGGTTGGAAGGGACCTCAAGGCTCATCCAGTTCCAACCCCCCTGCCATGGGCAGGGACACCTCACACTACAGCAGGTTGCTCATAGCCACATCCTGGCTGCAAAAACCTCCAGGCATGAGGCTTCTACCACTTAGAGTTTTGTGTCCAGTTTGGGGCACCTCAATGCAAGAGAGATGTGGAGGTGCTGGAGGGAGTGCAGAGGAGGGCAAGGAAGCTTGGAAGGGCCTGGAGAATGGTGAAAAGCAACTGAAGGAGCTGGGGATGGTGAGTTTGAAGAAGAGGAGGCTGAGGGGAGACCTCCTGGCTCTCTGCAGCTCCCTGAAAGGAGGTTGTGCAGAGGTTGTGCTGCTCTCTTCTCACAGCTCATTAGCCAGAGAAGAAGAGGGAAGAGCCTCAAGCTGCAGCAGGGCAGGGTCAGACTGGACAGGAGGAAGAATTTTTTCCCATCAAGAGTGGTCAGGGGTTGGAATGTGCTGGGCAGGGAGGTGGTGGAGTCCCCAAGCCTGGCTGTGTTTGAAGGTGGTTTGGCTGTGGTGCTTGGGGCTGTGGTTTAGGGGTGAGCCTTGTAGAGTAGGGTTGTGGGCTGGACTTGGTGATGCTGAGGGGCTTTGCCAACCTGAATGGTTCTGTGATGCTGTGATCATAGAATGGCTTAGGTTGGAAGGGACCTCAGAGATCATCTACTCCAACCTCCTGATCCTGCCTTCAAAATTAATCTATACTTTTTGTAGGGTTGATTATAATGTGACCCCCTCCCCCCACCTAAAACAAATTCATGTGGGAAGTAAACATGGTTTAGCAGAAATGCATTTTGAAGCTTGACTGAACACTCTCCTCCTTTTTCTCTCCCCTCCCCTCTCCTTTGAAATTATTTTGGTCAATTCCTCAGCTGTAGCCATGCAAGAATCACTATCTAAAGAATTCCTTAGGGTGCAGGACTGTGCAGCCTGTGTGATAAATCTCTTATCAATTTTGCTCCTACATTACCCAGATACACCCCAGCTGCTCTAAAGTTGTGTTGTGGTGGTTGGGGTTTAGTTTTGTGGGGATTTTGTTTTGGTTTGTTTTTTTTCCTAGTGTTCTGGCTTTGCTGATGTCCCTTGCCAAGCTCTCTGGTGAGTAGGAAAGGGCACCCTGTAGCCTGACAAATTCCCCTCATTATATTTTGTTTACAGTCCACCATATGAGACAAAACTTTTTCCATCTTAAAATGACCCCAGATAATTGGGAAATGGAGGAAGGTTTCATTTGCAGGGGGAACATCAAACACATTTTTATGGTTTTTTTTCAAGTGCTGTATCCTGAAAACCTTCTCTCCCACCTGCATCCCTCCTCCCTTCCTCTCTCTTTAGGTACAGTTGAGGTGTTGCCATTTGCTTCTCAAAGTCTGCACATATCAAGCAAGTCTCCTTGAAGGATTTTGGCTTCTTTTCTGCCTTAGTGGAGATAAAAAGAGCTATTTATGGCCTGCCATGACACATTAAAATACCTTTGGAAGTGTCTTGACTGCAGTTGCTTTGCAAAGAAGAAATTGCTTGATAGATCTTCTTGGAGAGGGCAGGAAGAGGTAGATTTTATCCAGGGGATTGTTGCAGGTGGCATCACTCATTAATAAAATGTGTTTAAAATGGAATAAGCCTTTAGGAGTCTTAGGAAAGGAGTAGCTGGAGGAATGTGGGGAAGTTACACAACAGTATTATGGTTGGTTCTGAGGTAGGGAAAAGACTGGAAGTTATTATTTATATTTTAAGGCCAGGCTGGATGTGGCTGTGAGCAACCTGCTGTAGTGTGAGGTGTCCCTGCCCATGGCAGGGGGGTTGGGACTGGATGAGCCTTGAGCTCCCTTCCAACTCTAACAATTATTCTATGATTCTAATTTCTGTTAAAACTCCTTTCTGCCAGGAAATTCTAAATCTGTTTCCTTGCTCTGAAGCATATTCCTTTAGCCTCTCCTTCCCAAGGCAGGCAGGGGAAGCTCTGTTCCCTGCAGGATGAACTATTACTTCAAAACCTTTTGATTCTTTTTTTTCCCTCACTTGTCACCCATATATTGCATTCTGCAGATGTATGTGAAGAAACTGGAGAAGAATTAGGCAATCTTTCCTCATTTACAAGCAATGCAGCCCTGCTCTTTGGTGAGAGGGAGTGCTGGCAAAGACCTGACAGCCCTGAATTGGAGTACTACCTGGGGAGACCCCCCCTGCCCTCCCCACAGTTATTAAGGAGATCAAATGCAATACTCCATTTCCTGACCTTGAGGGCTTTGGGGAATCACAGAATCACAGAGTGTTAGGGGTTGGAAGGGACCTCCAAAGCTCATCCAGTCCAACCCCCCTGCCAGAGCAGCAGCACCTAGAGCAGGTCACACAGGAACACATCCAGCTGGGGTTGGAATATCTCCAGAGATGAAGAGTCCACAACCCCCCTGGGCAGCCTCTTCCAGGACTCTGTTACCCTCACAGGGAAAAAACTTTCCCTCCTGTTTCCATGGAACTTCCTCAGCTTCCACCCCTGCCCCTTGTGCTGGCATTGGGCATCACCCAGCAGAGCCTGGCTCCAGCCTCTGGGCACTCCCCCTGCACATCTTGAGCACCAGCAATGAGGTCACCTCTCAGGCTCCTCCTCTCCAAGCTCCAGAGCCCTCAGCTCCCTCAGGCTCTCCTCCTCAGGAAGATCTTCCACTGCCTTCAGCATCTTTGTGGCTCTGTGCTGGACTCTCTCAAGCAGTTCCCTGAGGTCCTTCCTGACCTGAGGGGCCCAGAACTGGACACAATCTTCCAGATGTGGCCTCAGCAGGGCAGAGTAGAAGAGGAGGAGAACCTCTCTGGACCCACTGACCACAGCCCTTCTAATCCACCCCAGGATGCCTTTGGCCTTCTTGGCCACCAGAGCACATTGCTGGCTCATGGGCATCCTCCCACCCACCCCCAGGTCCTTTTCCCCTTCCCTACTCTCCAACAGCTCAGTCCCCAACCTCTCCTGCTCCATGAGGTTGTTCTTTCCCAGGTGCAAGACTCTCCCCTTGCCCTTGTTGAACTCCATTCCATTTCTCCCTGCCCAGCTCTCCTCCTGTCCAGGTCAGGCTGAATGGCAGCACAACCTCCTGTGGCAGCCACTCCTCCCAGTTTGGTGTCATCAGCAAACTTGCTGGGCTTAGACCAGCAGTGACAGAGCAGCAACTGATCCTGCAGGCTGTTGTAGAAGTGATGTTCCAGTGCTCAGGACAGTCCTAAAGGATAAACCAGAGCAAGTGGACATGGCCTGAATCTTGATGCATTCACCCATATCGATGGTTATGGCTTCTCTGGGAGTGCTAAATCAGCATTTCCACAGGAAAAAATTGTCAGAAGGCATCATCCTTGGCTCAGCTGGTTAGGAGGGACTGCAGTCTTGGAGGGAGGGCAGCCTTGGTCTTCAGCTTTGCTTTTTTTTCATTTTCTTTTTCTTTCTGTGTTTCTTTCTGTGTTTCTTTCTGTGTTTCTTTCTGTGTTTCTTTCTGTGTTTCTTTCTGTGTTTCTTTCTGTGTTTCTTTCTGTGTTTCTTTCTGTGTTTCTTTCTTTCTTTCTTTCTTTCTTTCTTTCTTTCTTTCTTTCTTTCTTTCTTTCTTTCTTTCTTTCTTTCTTTCTGTCTGTCTTTCTTTCTGTCTTTCTTTCTGTCTTTCTTTCTGTCTTTCTTTCTTTCTGTCTTTCTGTCTTTCTGTCTTTCTGTCTTTTCTTTTCTCTTAATCTTCTTAGCCCAAAGGGAAGGGAGTTGGAACGTAAATGCATCTTTTATGGTGGAGGTGGAGGTTTTCTCCCACTCACCATTGCTGAAACCCATAGAAAGTCACTGGAGTTCTTCCTGTGCCCTGAAGCTGGAGCCAGGCTCTGCTGGGTGATGCCCAATGCCAGCACAAGGGGCAGTGGTGGACGTTAAGGAATAGGAAGCTCTATGGAAAAAGGAGTAAGAATTTTTTCTGTGTGACAGAGCCCTGGATCAGGCTGCCCAGGGGGGTTGTGGAGTCTCCCTCTCTGGAGATACTCCAATCCCCAGCTGGTTGTGTTCCTGTGTGACCTGCTCTAGGTGCTGCTGCTCTGGCAGGGGGGTTGGACTGGAGGAGCTTTGGAAATCCCTTCCAGCCCTAACATTCTGAGATCTTTCAGGTGTGTCTTCCTGCAACCTCTGTCTTCTAATTAAGGAAAAAAACCAAACCCAAACTAACCCAAAGAAAACAATCCATGTTTCTCCCTGGCACCTTTTACTGCCCATTTCCATTTTGGTTTATTTCTCATAGTGCTCCTGCTTTAAACCTTTATTGGCTGAGCACTGTGACCTTAGTTTTTTTCAGTGGATTTTAATCTGTGTGCTCCCTTCAGGTTTTGTGACAGCAATTTGAATTTTCATTTTACAATCTAGATAATCTAAATGTTAAAGGTGGGTTGGTTTGGGGTTGTTTTGGTTCACAGGCTCACAGGATGTTAGGGGTTGGAAGGGACCTCCAAAGATCATCCAGTCCAACTCCCCCCTGCCAGAGCAGGACCAGAGAATCCAGCACAGGTCACACAGGAACACATCCAGATGGGTCTTGATTCTCTCCTCATGGATTATATGCAACCTGCTGTCACTGTCAGCTTTATCTGCTCCATAACATTTGAACTGTTGCCTCCAACAGGATTTTTTTTCTCTTGCTTCTGTTCTTTTTTAATTCCCTTTTAAATTTCTGATTATACTCACATTTTCCTTTTCAAATTCCTGATGAAGGTATGCACAAAGTTTACCACGTTGGATAAATGTCTCAAAAGCATGGAAAGCAAAAACAATGATGAAAAAGAAAAAAGCAGGCAGTGATTTTTTTAGATGGATGTGCAGTGGTAAAAAAAGATAAAAATGTGGGCATGTGACCACATGATTGAAAAAAAAAAAAAGACCCTTCTATTTCTGCAACCTCTCTGTAGTCTGTTCTCTGTTAAAAATTCCCCCTGCTTGATAGCAGAGACAGAGGAGTTCTAGAGAAAGCCCTCAGACAGATAGACTGCCCCAAAACCAATTGCTTCCTACACTGAAAGGGTAGTAGTGGATGAAGAAAAGGCCTTGGGGGTGCTGGGGGAGGAGAAGCTCATCAGGAGCCAGCAGTGAGCACTTGCAGCCCAGAGAGCCAAGCAGAGCCTGGGCTGCAGCAAGAGAAGTGTGGCCAGCAGGGCCAGGGAGGGGATTCTCCCCCTCTGCTCAGCTCTGCTGAGACCACACCTGGAGCTCTGGGTCCAGTTCTGGAGCCTCTGTTCCAGGAAGGATCTGGAGGGGCTGGAAGGTGTCCAGAGAAGGGCCATGAGGATGAGCAGAGGGCTGGAGCTGCTCTGCTATGAGGACAGCCTGAGAGAGTTGGGGTTGTGCAGTCTGGAGAGGAGAAGGCTCTGAGGAGACCTTCTTGTGGCCTTCCAGGATCTGAAGGGGGCTCCAAGAAAGCTGGGGAGGGACTTTTGAGGGTGTCAGGGAGTGATATGGAGCAAAACTAGAAGTGGATAGATTCAGATTGGATGTCACGAAGAAGTTCTTCCCCATGAGGGTGGTGAGAGACTGGCAGAGGTTGCCCAGGGAGGTGGTGGAAGCCTCATGCCTGGAGGTTTTTGCAGCCAGGCTGGATGTGGCTGTGAGCAACCTGCTGGAGTGTGAGGTGTCCCTGCCCATGGCAGGGGGTTGGAACTGGCTGAGCCTTGAGGTCCCTTCCAACCCTGACAGTGATTCTATGATTCTGTGAAATAAAGGCAGATAATATTTTGAGGAGTTGAGGACTAAATATCCTTGTAAATGGATAATACCTGTTTTGGGGGGAATTTTTAGCATGAAAATAAGCTGGCTGGGTTTTTCTGCAGGAGTGTGAAATCTCATGAAGTTATTGAATGGAGCATTTCACAATGAGGTATTGCTTCCTTGCCTATGAAATGTGCTCTGACCAGTTCACTGATATAAAACCATCCCCAGGTAAGCTGCAGGCTGTTGGAACTACTCCCATTATCCCCATAACAATGGTGCATAATGATACTCTCCCTCTCTATATCTCAGGATTCAAAATACTGACTCAGCTATGAGAAAAGAACTCAAAGAGAATTTATTTCAGTCCAGAAGAAGAGGAGAAGGATAGTCAGACAATAAAGCAAGCAGGACAATAGCTATTATTACAAATGCAATTGAATTTGCATCAGTCTAGGCTGATGCTAGATTTTTTACATTTTTTTTTAATATTATTATTTTTTTTTCTTCCTTCTATCTGACTGAGGAAGAAACTGAGAAGGGCAAAGTGCTGCACCAACGATGCCTGGCAATTTGCAACAGTTCACAGGCTTGCTGCTTATTAAAATGCTTTAGCCACAGCAGCTCTAACTCTTACTGCTCTGTCCTGAGCATTCAACCTACTTTCTGAAGTGCAAGTTATGGAAACACTTGAGTAAAATTGTCTGAGCTTGCAACACAGAGGGCCAAGGGCAGCCTGGGCTGCATCCAAAGCAGCATTGCCAGCAGAGCCAGAGAGGTGATTCTGCCACTTTGCTCTGCTCTGCTGAGACCTCACCTGCAGTGCTGTGTGCAGCTCTGGAGCCCTCAGCACAGGAAGGACATGGACCTGATGGAGAGGCTCCAGAGGAGGCCAGGAAAATGCTCAGGGGGTTGGAGCAGCTCTGCTGTGAGGCCAGGCTGAGGGAGCTGGGGGTGTTCAGCCTGGAGAAGAGAAGGCTCCAGGGACACCTAAGAGCAACCTGCCAGGACCTGAAGGGGGCTGCAAGAAGGCTGCAGAGAGACTGTTTTCAAAGGGCTGCAGGGACAGGAGCAGGGACAATGGCTTCAAAGTAGAGCAGAGCAGATTGAGATTGGATGTGAGGAAGAAGTTGTGCAGCATGAGGGTGGTGGAACACTGGAAGAGGTTGCCCAGGGAGGTGGTTGAGGCTCCATCCCTGGAGATCTTCAAGGTGAGGCTGGAGAGGGCTGTGGGCAACCTGATCTAGTTGGGGATGTCCCTGCTGACTGCAGAGGGGTTGGACTGGATGAGCTTTGGAGGTCCCTTCCAACCCAGACCATTCTATGATTCTGTGGTCCTACCCCAGACCATGAACAGACTTCAAGGTTTTGTTGCTGAAATGTCTTGAGTTTACAGCATGAGGTGATGACATGGGAGTCTCTAGGGAAATGGACTTACAGTAATGTGGGAAAGAGAAAGCTAATTTGAGTATTGGGCAGAAGATCAAAGACTTTTACCACCAGAGAAGAAAGTCACTAGCTTCTTGGTGATGTCTTAGACTAAAAAATAAAACAATGGGACAAACAGAAATCTGAGATCAAAAGGTGAGAATCACAGAATCATGGAATCAGAGAATCACAGAATGTTGAGGGTTGGAAGAGACCTCTTCAGATCATCCAGTCCAACCCCCCTGCCAGAGCAAGATCACCCAGGGGAGTCTGCACAGGAATGCATCCAGGTGGGGTTTGGAAAGTCTGCACAGAAGGAGACTCCACAACCTCTCTGGGCAGCCTGCTCCAGGGCTCTGGCACCCTCACTCTAAAGAAGTTTCTCCTCATGCTGAGCTGAAACCTTCTCTGTTCCAGTTTGTCTCCATTGTTCCCTGGCTTCTTGCTGTGCACTGAGGATGATCAGATCCCCTCTGAGCCTTCTCTTCTGGTGAGCAAGCAGCCCCAGTTCTCTCAGTCTGTGTATTGCATGATTTTGATTATTGTTTTCCACTCTTCCCTAAAATGCTCTTGCAAGGTCTGTAGATGGACAAAACACTCACCTGAGGAAAGCTGAGGAATGCACCAAGTCTATTTGTTATGTTATTTTTCCATTTGTGAAGCCTGTAGGAGCAGGCAGGGCTCTGACAGGGAGAATATAAGAGGAGGGCAAGAGGTGCAAGTAATTTAGCATCCTGAAAATTGGAGGAGCTGCATTGTCTGCCTCCTCCTCCGGTGCCCTCTGAGATTACCTTGTTCCTACATCATAGAATCACAGAATCAACAAGGTTGGAAAAGACCTCAGAGATCATCAAGTCCAACCTATCACCCAGCACCTCATGACTAACCAAACCATGGCACCAAGTGCCACATCCAATCCTTTTTTGAGCACCTCCAGGGATGGTGACTCCACCACCTCCCTGGGCACCACATCCCAATGGCCAATTAATCTTTCTCCTCACCTCCAGCCCAAACCTCCCCTGGTACAGCTTGAGACTGTGTCCTCTCCTTCTGTCCCTGCTTGCCTGGGAGCAGAGACCAACCCCCACCTGGCCACAACCTCCCTTCAGGCAGTTGTAGAGAGCAATGAGGTCTCCCCTGAGCCTCCTCTTCTCCAGGCTAAACACCCCCAGCTCCCTCAGCCTCTCCTCACAGGGCTGTGCTCCAGACCCCTCCCCAGCCTTGTTGCCCTTCTCTGGACACCTTCCAGCACCTCAACATCTTCCTTCAACTGAGGGGCCCAGAACTGGACACAGCACTCAAGGTGTGACCTAACCAGTGCTGAGCACAGGGCAGGATGACTTCCCTGCTCCTGCTGGCCACACTCTTGCTGATGCAGGCCAGGATGCCATTGGCCTTCTTGGCCACCTGGGCACACTGCTGGCTCCTCTTCAGCTGCTCTCCACCAGCACCCCCAGGTCCCTCTCTGCCTGGCTGCTCTCCAGCCACTCTGTCCCCAGCCTGGAGCACTGCCTGGGGTTGTTGTGGACAAAGGGTAGAACTCAGCACTTGGACTTGTTGAATGCCATCCTGCTGGGTGATTCCAGATGGATGGCTATCTCCTTGGATTTAGACATCTAATGGAAGTGATTATTCCATAACCTGCCAGCAACCTTTTCCAGGCTGTGCCAATGGATGCAAAGGGCTTCCTGTTAACACTGCTGTAGGGGTGCAGCTCTTTTCCTGACAGGCTGTGAGTTCAAAAGCTGCAAACCCTGAGAGAGATTCTCTTTCTCCCTCCTTCCTTCCCTCACACACACCCCTAACCATTGGGTCATTGTCTCACACCCACTGTTGTTGGTAGCCAAGTTGCCATGGGGATATTGATTTGGGAATTGTGTGGCACTTCCTTATGGTGGTAAGGGGTGGGAAGGTTTCTGCTCTCCTGCTGAGAGATTTAAATGTCTCCAGCATTTCATTTAATGCATTCAGTGGATGCTTATGAGGACACACAGCAACACACAATCTCTTTACATCAAGTAATAGTGACACTGGCCAGGTTAAGTGCATGAAGTTCTCATGCTTCATTAGTCTGAACAGTACCTACCAGGATTCAGCCCCAGGTCAGATATTTTAACAGGTATCAATTCACAGGTATCAATATCACATCAATATCAGTCATTGCATCTTCTGAGCAGAGATGTTAAACTGATTTCTTCACTAGAAATTAAACATCAGTGCCCAGAGCACAAAACCATTGAAGGAAAATTTGAACCACAAGAGGTTGAAGGCAGCTACAGCACTTGCCCTACAAATAAGCTTGAAAAAAACTCCTGGCAAGAGCAGGCAGAGGGGGGCAGGTCCATGAGAGTTGTCACTACTACCTGTAAACTACAGATTTACTACTTCACTGTATCTGAAGCACAGCTGGGGCACAAATGCCTCCAGAGAATGTGCAAGTTGTAAAGGAGCACTCCCACTAATCCAACAAAACTCAGGCATCATCATCATTATTATTATTAAGTGACCTCCAAGTTCATCCAGTCCAGCCCTTGACCCAGCACTGAGGGGTCAGCACCAAACCATGTCCCTAAGCACAGCTCCAAGGCTGCTTGAACACCTCCAGGGATGGTGACTCCAGCACTGCCCTGGCCAGACTATTCCAATGGCTGAGAGCCCTCTCTTTAAAGCACTATTTATTTAAAGCACATTTTTTTTCCTCCCTTTTTGCTCTCTTTCAGAAGCAGGGTGTTATTTGTTTGATAATGTATCTCAAAATACCTCTTTCAACTCCAGAAGATACTACAAGAGCTGACATGTTCAGGATGGATACCTCCTCCTTCAGATTAATTTCTGGTTTGTGCCCTAAGTGGAGCACACAGCAGTGAGCTGTGCAGAGAAGTGAGGTCAAAGTAGGAGCTTTTAAAAGGAGGGGTGTTGGCTTGCAGGGCTCTGAAGAAATTCTAAGTCTTCTTTCTAAGGATCACAGAATCACAGAAAACATCAGGTTGGAAGAGACCTCCAAGCTCATCCAGTCCGACCTTCCACCCAGCACTGCAGGGTCAACACCAAACCATGTCCCTAAGCACAGCTCCAAGGCTGCTTGAACACCTCCAGGGATGCTGACTCCAGCACTGCCCTGGCCAGACCATTCCAATGGCTGAGATACCTCTCTGGGAAGAAATATTTCCTAGCACCCAGCCTGAACCTCCCCTGGTGCAGCTTGGAACCATTTCCTCTGCTCCTGTCCCTTGCCACCAAGGAGCAGAGGCTGTCCCCTCCTGGCTCCAACCTCCCTTCAGGCAGCTGTAGAGAGCAATGAGGTCTGCCCTCAGCCTCCTCTTCTCCAGCCTGAACACCCCCAGCTCCCTCAGCCCCTTCTCTAGCCCAGGGGCTCCAGGCCCTTCTCCAGCCTCGTTGCCCTTCTCTGGACACTTTCCAGCTCCTCAATGTTCTTCCTGCAGTGAGGAACCCAGAATTGAACACAGCACTGGAGGTGTGGCCACAGCAGTGCTGAGCACAGGGGGATGGGCACCTCCTGGCCCTGCTGGCCACAGTGCTTCTGATCCCAGCCAGGATGCCTTTGGCTTTCTTGGCCACCTGGGCACTGCCTGCTCATATTTAATTGGTAGGCAACCAGAACCCCCAGGTCCCTCTCAGAGTTGCAGCTTTCCAACCACACATCCCCAAGTCTGTAGCTTGCCATGGGGTTGTTGTGATGCAGGTGGAGGATGTACAAAGAGGTAAACTGAGTCAATATTTTACAGTCTGATCCTTTAGCATTGGTCAGATATGGCAGCAGTCAAGAAAATCCTGGTGTGTGCATCTTTGAGGCAAGCATAAAGGGTGTTCTTCACCTTGTCTGAGGTCTAACTGTAGTTGTACCTCATCTGGAGGCTGATTTACTGTCACTGTGAATTGCTTTCCCCAAAATACTTCATAGCTTTTCATTTTCAGCAATGTGCCCTGGTGACCAAGAAGGCCAAGGAGAGCCTGGGGTGCGTTCAGAGGAGTGTGTCCAGCAGAGCCAGGGAGGTTCTCCTCCCCCTCTACCCTGTCCTGGTGAGGTCATATTTGGAATATTGCATCCAGGTCTGGGCTCCCCAGGTCAAGAGGGCTCCCAGGGATCTGCTGGAGAGAGTCCAAGGGAGGGCTGCAAGGATGCTGAAGGGACTGGAGCACTGCCTGGGGAGGAGAGGCTGAGAGCCCTGGGGGTGTTTAGTGTGGAGAGGAGAAGGCTGAGAGGGGATCTGATCAATGTCTATCAATAGCTGAGGGCTGGGGGTCAAGAGGGAGGGGACAGGGACAGGCTCTGCTCAGTTGTGCCCTGGGATAGGACAAGGGGCAATGGATGGAAACTGCAGCACAGGAGGTTCCAGCTCAACATGAGGAGGAACTTCTTCCCTGTGAGGCTCCCAGAGCACTGGAGCAGGCTGCCCAGAGAGGTTGTGGAGTCTCCTTCTCTGGAGCCTTTCCAGCCCTGTCTGGATGTGTTCCTGTGTGACCTGTGCTGGATTCTCTGGCCCTGCTCTGGCAGGGGGGTTGGACTCAATGATCTTTGGAGGTCCCTTCCAACCCCTAACATCCTCTGATCCTGTGATCTGCCTTTTCCCAGACTTGTGGAGCTGGCAAATTTGGAGTTACCTTGGAGCAGTCACTAGTTTAGGCTGCTGAAGCCTGCCCAGACCACCACTGCAGTCTGCACCCCTCTCTTCTTCCCTGCAACATTAGTTAAAGATCTTTCAAACAGGCAATGTAAAAAAAAAAGAGAGAAATTAATCACTTTGAAGATGAAAGAGCCAAAAACATCTTAGACCTTAAGAGAGAACAGTGCTCAGCTGTGACATTGTCTGCTAGATGGAAAACTCTGGAGAGAAAGGGCAGGGGGAAAAAAAAAGGGCAGTGAGCCTGTTTGAAACCCACCATCTCTCCTGGTGTAGAGGTGAGTCCAGGGGAAATATTCAGAGAACAGAGACATTTTGTTCCCTTGTACTCTTTCTTAAACCAATACTGTGTCTGTGATAGAGAACTACCTGGGGTTTGGGGTTTTGTTTTTGATCTCCAAACCTCATTTACCAAAGGAAGAAGAAAAAAAAAATTAAGTTCAATTAAAACAAGCTGAGTATTGAAAAAAATAATAAAAAATAAAAGTGTGGAACATTTTTGCTGCTGAGGGCTAAAAGAAATCTTTTGGGAAGCTTTGGCAAGCAGCACATCGAAGAACTCTTTGAGGAGGGAAAACTCCTCAGCTGCAGGCAAATATTGGGCAGGACAGAGAGACATAGCCAAGGGTCCAGCACTGCTGCTTGAAAGCAGAGGTGCCCACACTCTTATCACCCACAGGGCATCCCCCAAAAGCTGGCTGGACTCACCCTCTGCCTTTCACTTCACTCTGGAGCGAGGTGGCAGGCACAGACCTTCAGGGGAAGGTGCTCACTTCAACCCACAAACAGAAATTCCTTGCTCTGAAGACTTGAGCTGCAGGATGTCAAGTGTGAAGCTGAAGTGGTTGAGGGCTAGCATTCGACTGTGACCACTCCTGAGGCTAAATTGCTTTAATTAAAGGCTACTCCAGAGCAAGCTGCCAGCAGCATTCATTGCTTGCCAGATGAAAGTTCGTTCATTGGGTTGTTATTGGTGGAATTGAGCTGACTGAGCAGGACCAATGCAGAGCTGAAACATTCAGAGAATGAAACCATTTACTGGTAACAGATTAAATAAATGAGTAAATAACTAAATAAATAAATAAATAAAATAGATAAATGTATCTCCAGGGAATCATAGATTGGTCCAGGCTGGAAGGGACCTCCAAAGCTCCAGTCTGACCTCCCCGCAGGCAGCAAGGACATCCCCAACTAGATCAGAAATAATAAGATAATGCCAATTTCACTAAAAGTGAACAACAAAGCTTCAATTTTTAATCTGAGAAGGTCTAACAGCCCCTCTGGATACACAGCTCTTATATTCTGGCTCCCCAGTTCAGGAGGGACAGGGATATGCTGGAGAGAGTCCAAGGGAGGGCTGCAAGGATGCTGAAGGGACTGGAGCACTGCCTGGGGAGGAGAGGCTGAGAGCCCTGGGGGTGTTTAGTGTGGAGAGGAGAAGACTGAGAGGGATCTGATCAATGTCTATCAATAGCTGAGGGCTGGGGGTCAGGAGGGAGGGGACAGGGACAGGCTCTGCTCAGTTGCACCCTGGGATAGGACAAGGGGCAATGGATGGAAACTGCAGCACAGGAGGTTCCACCTCAACATGAGGAGGAACTTCTTCCCTGTGAGGGTCCCAGAGCACTGGAACAGGCTGCCCAGAGAGGTTGTGCAGTCTCCTTCTCTGGAGCCTTTCCAGCCCCATCTGGATGTGTTCCTGTGTGACCTGAGCTGGATTCTCTGGTCCTGCTCTGGCAGGGGGATTGGACTCAGTGATCTCATTCCAACCCCTTGCAGCCTGTGATCCTCAGATCCTGTGATCTAAGGTCAGCTGTAGCTCTAAAATCTTACCAGCTCTGCTAGCTCACTGCAGAATGGTGCAGGATCAGCTGTAGATATTTCAGGTCAGCTCCTTTGCACCCAAAGAGTTTGTTCTGGTCACAGTGGAGGATGATTTGGAGTCCAGCAACCTGCTGAAGCAAACACCAAACTGCAAGCCCACTCCTGCCAGCAGGAGCCCTGAGCTGCCTCGGTGGGGATGCAGGAGATGCTTCTCCTCAGATGGGGAGGGTGCAGGAAGATGCAAAGGAGATGCCAGGAGCATGAGAGCTGGGCTCAGTGCCAGTGCCACCCTGGCTAGAAAGACTTTAATTGGCCTGTCATTTGGTCTGCTCTCTGTTCCTGTTTCTCACTGTGCCATCTGAGGAGGCCAAAAAAAATTTAAACCAATCTTAATTTTCTTTTTTTTAATTGTTCTTTTTTTCCTATTTCTCAGAGAGGCCTCTCCTGGCCTAACTGCAGGTGAGCTGTAAGTAAAATGTCATAGCCCCCACATGGTTTTTTTTTTCAAAGCCATCTGGCTGTGTCACAGGGAGGGAAGAGAGGTGGGGCTGGGGTGGGTGACAAGGGGACATAATTACCCCAAGGGCTGTTTTATGACCAACCTGAGAGAGATTATTTGCTGCCTCCACTGATGCAGGGATGCTCTGTGCTTACAAAGCTTTCTAAAGAAGCCTTTGCTTGTTCTGCCTGAGTCGTGCTGGCTTTGAGGCTTTCTGGTATGCTTTGGAAAGATAAAATGGAGAAGTAAAGGGGAACAAAAAAAAAAAAAAATCAACACCCAAAAAAACCTCACCCCAAGAAGTGCATTTTCCTTTTACTGTTGAGGCTGATTAACGTGAGTGGCTTTTCACAATCCCTTTCCAATTAATTTGAGCACAGGGAGTTCTGCTGGCCCTTGTGGATGAACTAAACTTCATATTAAAAGATTATTTGAAGGGGTTTGCAGGCTGAAGGATTGAACACAGAGCTTAAGCTCTAAACCAGCCATCGTGTGAGTCACCAGAAACCACTGATCTGCCTCAGTGTGAGTCATCCTAATGATACACTTGGAGCCAGTGGACCTCAGTGCCTAATCCCCACTGCCACCAAACCTCCTGTAGGTCTTCTCTCCTTGCTCTGAGGGTTGATGACAGCCTCAGCCATGCCTGGAAGAAGACAAGGAGAGGTCACAGCAGCACATTTCCAGCTCCCAGGTGGGTGTAGCTGAAGGTAAAACGGGGTTTTTGGTGCTTTCCATTTCAGAGTTGGGTCAGGGTGAGCAGTTGTTCTGGTTTAAGCTTTCCCAGAGCCCAAAAGCCCAAATGGAACAGATGCAGATCTCCCCCTTTTCCCAGTAGGGGAAAGCAGATTAGGCAGGACTAAAAAAAAGAGGTGAAACTGTGAAAGAAACAGTCTTGAATCGATTTGGAAGTAAAAAGGTAAGTTTAACAAAATATAGAAGACATTGAGTAAAAGGAAAGTTACAAAGGTGCAAGGGGAGAGGTTCTGCTCAGTTGCACCCTGGGATAGGACAAGGGACAATGGATGGAAACTTCAGCACAGGAGGAGGAACTTCTGCACTGTGAGGGCCACAGAGCACTGGAGCAGGCTGCCCAGAGAGGTTGTGGAGTCTCCTTCTCTGGAGCCTTTGCAGCCCTGTCTGGATGTGTTCCTGTGTGACCTGTGCTGGATTCTCTGCTCCTGCTCTGGCAGAGGGGTTGGACTTGGTGATCTCCAGAGGTCCCTTCCAACCCTTAACATCCTGTGAGCCTGTGAAAAAGGGTAAATAAAAATATATACAAACCCAGGCTCAGCTGGCAGAGGATTCTCTGGTTGCCAAGGTGGATTCTCTTCAGATGCAGTCCTTAGGAATTTAGATGCAGCATGGAGCAGGTCCCACCAGGTGGTTGCAGCACCAGCAGGGAGCAGCAGCTTGGGCAGGCAAGGAGCAGGAGCCAGAGAGAGAGCACAGGAAAGGGCTCCCCTTAAATAGGCTGTGGAGAGGAAGGGGCAGTGGGAAAGACTTTGACCTGGGGACTCCTCCCCCTAGGAGGGGGGACCAAGTCTCTCTGCCCACCTGGGTCAGGTTTCTTTGCCCACCTGGATCAGGTTCTTTGCCCACCTAGGGGCAAGGTTCTTTTCCTTCCAGCCCACCCCCCCCTTCCTGGCCTGGGTGTAACCTGGCAGAGCAGTAGCCATGCTGGCAATGCACACTGAACCCTAAGCTCACTTTCTGTCTTTTTAAGAGAGAGAGAGAGGGGAGAACTATTTTGCTCCCCCTTCTTCAAGCTCCTCTGAGTACCTCCAGCACAACTTTCATCATGCTTAGTAAGGAAAATAAAACTGTTGTTGCTTCTGAGAACACTTTCATTTCATTGCTGTCCTTGCTGTCACAGAGCTGTTACTATTTTTTTCCCCCTCTTGCCTGAGCTACAATGTCCTTTACAAGTACAGGAGATGCTGAAGAGCAAGGAAACTTCTTTTTCAAATTGCTTTTCAATCATTATATTGTAGGAACCCCCTCCACCTGCATGCTGGGATTTAAAAAACTAGGACTTAACAGGCAAAGGAGAAAAAGGGAGGAACAGATGAACCAGCACTGTAGTTGTACTCTATTAATGGCCAAGACATTCCCTAACTCTAAAGCAGCTGATTCATTCTTCCACTTTTATCCTCAGGATGAGCTAACAGCTGCAGGATGTGATGCCAAGCACTGGCTGCTGCCTGTCCTGGAGGCAGCCTGGCTCTGGGGAGCTGCTACAATGGTGCTGACTTCAATCCAATAAGCAGTGACAGAAAGGGAAGAGCAGAAAATTTTGCTTTCTGGGGGTGTGTGTGAACATAGGTGGGAGACCAAGTCCTTGGGATGGGAGAGCATTTGGTCTGAGAAGGAATTTCAAGTAGCTGATTTCTTTTTTGTTCCCTTTAACCTAAGTATAGATTAATTTGTGAGGCTTTCAATCACTTAGAATCATAGAATTGTCAGGGTTGGAAGGGTCCTCAAGGATCAGCCAGTTCCAACCCCCCTGCCATGGGCAGGGACACCTCACACTCCAGCAGGTTGCTCACAGCCACATCCAGCCTGGCTGCAAAAACCTCCAGGCATGAGGCTTCCACCACCTCCCTGGGCAACCTCTGCCAGTCTCTCACCAACCTCATGGGGAACAACTTCTTCCTCACATCCAATCTCAATCTCCCCATTTCTAGTTTTGCTCCATTCCCCTCAGTCCTATCACTCCCTGACACCCTCAAAAGTCCCTCCCCAGCTTTCCTGGAGCTCCCTTCAGATCCTGGAAGGCCACAAGAAGGTCTCCTCAGAGCCTTCTCTTCTCCAGACTGCACAACCCCAACTCTCTCAGGCTGTCTCCAGAGCAGAGCAGCTCCAGCCCTCTGCTCATCCTCATGGCCCTTCTCTGGACACCTTCCAGCACCTCCAGATCCTTCCTGGAACAGAGGCTCCAGAACTGGACCCAGAGCTCCAGGTGTGGTCTCAGCAGAGTGGAGCAGAGGGGGAGAATCCCCTCCCTGGCCCTGCTGGCCACACTTCTCTTGCTGCAGCCCACCCTGCACACCACTCCCTGACACCCTAAAGGTTTACAGCTGATTTATTACCACCCATCCACTGAGCAGAAGGAAAAACTGTGATCCTCAACATGAAATACAGCAGCTGTGCTTTTGGTGCAAATGGAGCTATTGATCATTACTGAAGAAGAAAAAAAAAGAATGGAAATACAAATTAAATCCCATTTGGGTGGAATCTGGAGGTGCTTTGCAGTTGGGGCTGTGCTCCATGATGATCTCAGAGCATTGCACTGCCTTAAGGTGAAGTTCAGGTATCAGTAGTTGCTGTCTGCATCTACATTACTGGAGATTTACTCTGGGAAGATAAAGAGTGGAAAAAAATGAGAGAAAATAAAGGGCTGCCTCCTGTGTAATGTAGACTATTTGTGATAGCAACAGGAAAAGAGATCTTGCTCCGGTTGGGAAATAGAAAGTCTCAGATGGTGGAAGCTGCCAGCAAGAAAGAAGCTCTCTCCAGAGTAATTCTCTTTCTGGATAATCCTGCAGGGGAATTTTTCTTTGTAAAGGTTGCAAATTTGGACTTGTGTAGTAGTGAGGAGACAGGGAAAGAGAGCAGGAAATTGTTGTGACTTTTGATGTTAGAGATTATACAGTAAAAGGGATGCTTCACTTTGTACCTTGTTATTGAGCATTATTCTGTTGAGAGTCAAAGGCAGGCTGCCTGCTTTAGCAAAGAGAGCCCTGATCAGATGGAGAAAATAAAGATGCAAAGGGTAACTACACTGAAACATAGAATCCCTCAAGGAGAAAAGCAGGGTTCACAGAAATGCTCCTCCCCTTCTACTCTGCCTTGCTGAGACCTCCCCTGGAATATTGCATCCAGGTCTGGGCTCCCCAGTTCAGGAGGGACAGGGATCTGCTGGAGAGAGTCCAAGGGAGGGCTGCAAGGATGCTGAAGGGACTGGAGCACTGCCTGGGGAGGAGAGGCTGAGAGCCCTGGGGGTGTTTAGTGTGGAGAGGAGAAGACTGAGAGGGGATCTGATCAATGTCTATCAATAGCTGAGGGCTGGGGGTCAGGAAGGAAGGGACAGGGACAGGCTCTGCTCAGTTGTGCCCTGGGATAGGCCAAGGGGCAATGGATGGAAACTGCAGCACAGGAGGTTCCACCTCAACATGAGGAGGAACTTCTTTACTCTGAGGGTGACAGAGCCCTGCAACAGGCTGCCCAGAGAGGTTGTGGAGTCTCCTTCTCTGGAGCCTTTGCAGCCCTGTCTGGATGTGTTCCTGTGTGACCTGTGCTGGATTCTCTGCTCCTGCTCTGGCAGGGGGGTTGGACTTGATCTTTGGAGGTCCCTTCCAACCCTTAAAATCCCCTGAGCCTGTGAACTGTCAGTCAGCTAACAGCTTGGTTGCTTAGGGGGCTTGGAAGCCCTCTGAGTGGCCAAGTTTGGGCTGAGCCTGGTAATCCTGGCTTTTGTCATGTTAGGAGAGGCAAAAAAGACAAAACCAAACCAAACAAAATTAAAAGGTGTTTCTGCTGATCCAAATTCACCAGCTGATCCCATGCAACAGAGCTTCCTCTCCATGTACCTATCTAGCAGCTTTCTGCATGTCAGCCTTCTCACATGGTGTTTCAGAGGCATTTAGAGTTTGCTGCTTGAGAGAGAGAAGGGCTGGGACTCTGTCAGCAGCAGACCTCTGTGCTCCCCCTGGTTCCTTCTGCTTTGAAAGGAGGAGAAAGGTTCGAGTCACAGGCTTCTGAGTCAGAAACTGGAGTCTTGATTGCTGGGAGTGCTTTCTGCAGCTCCTCTATGTGGCACTAATTCTTGCCAAGACAGCCTCTCATCTGACTCCCTACATTCTTTGTAACTTCTTGATCATTCCTGCTGGATGAGCAGGAATCTGGCTGTGAAATTACTGGGAAAGAATGAAGGCAGATCTGGGAAACAATTGCCTGGGGGGGGGGGGGAAATTTTATCTGAATGGGTTTGGTTTTTACAGCTGCCTTTTTTTTTTTTTTTTTAAAGGATTCACCTGGATGTGCAGCAACCAAAAAAAAAAAAAAAACCCTCAACATTTATCCACCCTCACCCTCCCCCCCACTTCTTGTACTCAGCTCTGGGGAGGCCACACCTGGAGTGCTGTGTCCAGTTTGGGGCACCTGAATCCAAGAGAGATGTGGAGGTGCTGGAGGGAGTGCAGAGGAGGGCAAGGAAGCTGGGAAGGGCCTGGAGAAGAAATGTGATGAAGAGCAAGTGAAGGAGCTGGGGATGGGTAGTGTGAAGCAGAGGAGGCTGAGGGGAGACCTCCTGGCTCTCTGCAGCTCCCTGAAAGGAGGTTGTGCAGAGGTTGTGCTGCTCTCTTCTCACAGCTCATTAGCCAGAGAAGAAGAGGGAAGAGCCTCAAGCTGCAGCAGGGCAGGGTCAGACTGGACAGGAGGAAGAATTTTTTCCCATCCAGAGTGGTCAGGGATTGGAATATGCTGGGCAGGGAGGTGGTGGAGTCCCCAAGCCTGGCTGTGTTTGAAGGTGGTTTGGCTGTGGTGCTTGGGGCTGTGGTTTAGGGGTGAGCCTTGTAGAGTAGGGTTGTGGGCTGGACTTGGTGCTCCTGAGGCTCTCTTCCAACCTGAATGGTTCTGTGGCTCTGTAATTATTCTTCATCCCTCTCACCTGAGAGCATTTCCAGCAGTTTCTCTAATCAGTAGCACATGAGGAGCAGCTGAAGGAGCTGGGGTTTAGTTTGGAGAAGAGAAGGCTCAGGAGACATCTGATTGCTCCCTACAACTACCTGAGAGAAGGTTGGGGTGAGTAAAGCTGGGGTTGGTCTCTTCTCCTGTGTGACTCTCGATAGGAGGGGAGGAAATGGGGTGAAGTTGTGCCAGGGGAGGTTTAGATTGGGCATTAAAAAAGACTTCCTTACTGAAAGAGTGCTGAGGGGTTGGAACAGGCTGCCCAGGGAGGTGGTGGAGTCTCCATTCCTGGAGGCCTTTAAGAAGCTGTTGATCATAGAATCACAGAATTGTCAGGGTTGGAAGGGACCTCAAGGCTCAGCCAGTTCCAACCCCCTGCCATGGGCAGGGACACCTCACACTACAGCAGGTTGCTCACAGCCACATCCAGCCTTGCTGCAAAAACCTCCAGGCAGGAGGCTTCCACCACCTCCCTGGGCAACCTCTGCCAGTCTCTCACCACCCTCATGGGGAACAACTTCTTCCTGACAACCAATCTGAATCTCCCCACTTCCAGCTTGGTTCCATTGCCCCCAGTCCTACCACTCCCTGACACCCTCAAAAGTCCCTCCCCAGCTTTCTTGGAGCCCCCTTCAGATCCTGGAAGGCCACAAGAAGGTCTCCTGGGAGCCTTCTCCTCTCCAGACTGCACAACCCCAACTCTCTCAGGCTGTCCTCCTTTGAGAGCAGCTCCAGCCCTCTGCTCATCCTCATGGCCCTTCTCTGGACACTTTCCTGCATGTCCATATTCTTGTTGTAACAGAGGCTCCAGAACTGGACACAGGGCTGCAGGTTGGGTCTCAGCAGAGTGGAGCAGAGGGAGGGAATCAATTGTGGTGCTTCAGGGTATGGTGTTGTGGTCCTGGCAGTTGGGCTACAGTTGGACTTGATGATCTTAAAAGTCTTTTCTAGCCTTAGTGGTTCTCTGATTGTATGAGAATTTCATCCAGAGCATGTGGAGCTGGGGCAAAGACTGCACATTTGCCTCTCTCCCCCTCTCTCTGTTCTCCCACTGAACACCTCTTGCATAGCACACTGTGTTGCACACTCAGTCTGCACAAGTCACAATCTCTTTTGCCACGTGGGGAGCAGAGCAGCAAGGGATGGGAATCTAGATGCTGTGAGATATGGAAATGGGGGATTTTGGGGTCAGAAAGGAGCAAGGAAAGGAATTAAATTACTAAGACTGAATAGCGAAAGGAGTTGAAAAGGTTATGTTGTCTCTTTCTGCATTAAGCATTGTGTAAGGGGTTTTTTTTTTTTAGGCACATGGCAGATGGGGGTTTGATTTTGAGCTGTCTTCCCATGTTGTGCTAGCCCAATAGCACCACGAGTTGCAAATGTGACCTGTTGGAACATGTTTGCTTCTTAATACATTTCTAGCTCTGTAATTGCAATGACAGTTCCTGCAATAATGCTGGGAAGTGGGAATGAAGTGCCATGTTGAGGTGACTGCTGGGACAGGGGCTGGCCTGCTGGAGAGCAGCCCCATGGAGAAAGAGCTTGGAGTGCTGGTGGGCAGCAAGTTCTGCATGGCACACCAATGTGCCCTGGTGGCCAAGAGAGCCAAGGGGAGCCTGGGGGGCAGCAAGAAAAGTGTGGCCAGCAGGGCTAGGGAGGTTCTGCTCCCCTTCTGCTCTGCTCTGCCCTGCTGAGACCACAGCTGCAATCCTGTGTCCAGTTTGGGGCTGCCCAGGTCAAGAGAGACAGAGAGCTGCTGGAGAGAGTCCCAGGGAGAGGCAGGAGGATGCTTAGGGGACTTGAGCATCTGCCCTGGGAAGAGAGCCTGAGAGCCCTGGGGCTGTTTAGTGTGGAGAAGAGAAGGCTGAGAGGGATCTGATCAATGTCTCTCAAGAGCTGAGGGCTGGGGGTCAAGTGGAGGGGGCCAAGCTCTTTTGGGTGGTGCACAGCAAGAAGCCAAGGAGCAATGGAGACAAACTGGACCAGAGAAGGTTTCAGCTCAACAGGAGGAGAAACTTCTTTGGTGTGAGGGTGCCAGAGCCCTGGAGCAGGCTGCCCAGAGAGGTTGTGGAGTCTCCTTCTCTGGAGCCTTTCCAACCCCAGCTGGATGCATTCCTGTGCAGACTCCCCTGGGTGCTGCTGCTCTGGCAGAGGGGCTGGACTGGATGATCTCTGGAGGTCCCTTCCAGCCTCTGATATTCTGTGATTCTCTTCACCCATCCTCCAGCTTCCTACAGTTAAACAGCAGGAGATGACCTTGGAGGGGTTCTGCTTCTTGATAAGTCCCCTGCAGAAGAGCAGTGCAAGCTCCTACTGTTTAGCAGAAGCAAAGAGTGGACCATGGAAGTCAGGATGATGGTCCTGATGCTCTTCACACATGGATTTGCCCTGCCATGTTTAAGGAGTGGCTAGCCACTCAGTTTAATTTTGTATGGCAGACAGCCTTGTGGCTCATGAATGAGATTCTTCATTAACAATAACTCAAGGAGGAGCAGGGAAGTGACAGCTGGAGATGGCTCCTTCAGACAGCATAAAAGCCCCAGGCTGATTCTTGCAGGCAAAAGGTAGCCCTGAGCCAAGAGGTGAGCAATGAACCTGCAAGAAGTGGGGGAAAGGCAAGAGAATGGTGACTTTCACCCCTGAAATTTCCCTCTCAGGTGTGCTTGTAAGCTATTTGCCTCTCCTTTTCCTTTCGCTTGATTTCAGTGGAGTAGAAAGAAGACTTTTTCAGCCACCCAGAGCTACTGTTCCAGGAGCTGGTGGGGTTGCAGTTGCTAAAGCATTGAGTTGTGTCGTTGAGGCTGTGGCAGCACTCCCAGCCTGGTGCTGTTTGCCATTAAAAGCACATTGTGCCAACACTAACTGCTGTTCTCTACCAGTGTGGGGCCTGAGTAGATTCTTCTGCTCAGTGGGAAGAAGACCTGAGCTGTATCATGCCCCTGATGATGTTGCTGTCTGACTCATTTTGCTGTTTGAATTCCAAGATTTATCTCTATATACACATTTTTTTTCCCCTTTAAGGCAATGTCACAGCTTGCAGGATTCTGTTCTCCTCCTACTTGTGACAATCAATCATGGGGAAGGTGGCAGAGGGAAATCACCAGCACGAGCAGGGAGTTCCTTCAGCAGCAGCTTCTGGCCAGGCCCATCAAAAGCACTTTGCTCTTTTTGCCTGCTTCTCCTTTAGGATCTGATGTTGCTGTGTGGTCTAAGAGGAGGGCTTTTCCATAAGAGGATAGGACTTTTGAGGGTGTCAGGGAGTGATAGGACTGGGGGGAGTGGAGCAAAACTAGAAATGGGGAGATTCAGATTGGATGTTAGGAAGAAGTTGTTCCCCATGAGGGTGGTGAGGGACTGGCAGAGGTTGCCCAGGGAGGTGGTGGAAGCCTCATGCCTGGAGGTTTTTGCAGCCAGGCTGGATGTGGCTGTGAGCAACCTGCTGGAGTGTGAGGTGTCCCTGCCCATGGCAGGGGGTTGGAACTGGCTGAGCCTTGAGGTCCCTTCCAACCCTGACAGTTCTATGATTCTGTAAGGTAGATTCTGGGTAAATTCAGATTGATTCAGAGAGATTCAGCCCCTTTTCCTGTTATGTCTTGGTAAAGTAATTCCTTTCCTTGCTCCCTCCTAACCTAAAACCCCCCCATTTCCACATCTCACAGCATCTAGATTTTCATCCCTTGCTGCGCCCCATGCTGCAACTTGTGCAGACTGAGTTTACAACACAGTGCTGCTGTTCAGTGGGAGAACAGAGAGAGGGGGAGAGAGGCAAATGTGCAGTCTTTGCCCCAGCTCCACATGCTCTGGATGAAATATTCATACAATCAGAGAACCACTGAGGCTGGAAAAGACTTTTAAGATCATCAAGTCCAACTGTAGCCCAACTGCCAGGACCACAACACCATACCCTGAAGCACCACATCACCAACGTCAAGGGAGGGGATTCTCCCCCTCTGCTCTGCTCTGCTGAGACCACACCTGGAGCTCTGGGTCCAGTTCTGGAGCCTCTATTCCAGGAAGGATCTGGAGGTGCTGGAAGGTGTCCAGAGAAGGGCCAGGAGGATGAGCAGAGGGCTGGAGCTGCTCTGCTATGAGGACAGCCTGAGGGAGTTGGGGTTGTGCAGTCTGGAGAGGAGAAGACTCTGAGGAGACCTTCTTGTGGCCTTCCAGGATCTGAAGGGGGCTACAGGAAAGCTGGGGAGGGACTTTTGAGGGTGTCAGGGAGTGATAGGACTGGGGGGAATGGAGTAAAACTAGAAATGGGGAGATTCAGATTGGATGTTAGTAAGAAGTTGTTCCCCATGAGGGTGGTGAGAGACTGGCAGAGGTTGCCCAGGGAGGTGGTGGAAGCCTCATGCCTGGAGGTTTTTGCAGCCAGGCTGGATGTGGCTGTGAGCAACCTGCTGTAGTGTGAGGTGTCCCTGCCCATGGCAGGGGGGTTGGAACTGGCTGAGCCTTGAGCTCCCTTCCAAACTTGACATTTCTATGATCCTATGGTTCTGGGCTGCAGCATGTCTGTACCTATCATGTGTGTGTCTAAAATACATACAGGTACAACTATATGTATTTGTCTCAGCTGAAAATGGAGGCTCCCTTCTTGCAAAAACATTGCTCTTGTCCTGATGCATCCTTCCCACTCCTGCAAGAGTGGGAGGATGCAACAAACATGTGGCAGTGTGCTTGAGCAAGAGGCTTTTTATAGACTCCTAGGATCCCAGCACAGAATGTTAAGAAATAAAACATCATTGTCTGGGGCCTGCAAGAACATCTGAACTGGAAGGAGATGGGATGGCAGTGGTGCTGCTTTCAAGCATTTCAGCAGCTTGAGAGGAGTTTTTCACATCTAAGCAGATCCAGGGAGGTTCTCCTCCCCCTCTACTCTGCCCTGCTGAGACCTCACCTGGAATATTGCATCCAGGTCTGGGCTCCCCAGTTCAGGAGGGACAGGGATCTGCTGGAGAGAGTCCAAGGGAAAGCTGCAAGGATGCTGAAGGGACTGGAGCAGTGCCTGGGGAGGAGAGGCTGAGAGCCCTGGGGGTGTTTAGTGTGGAGAGGAGAAGACTGAGAGGGATCTGATCAATGTCTATCAATAGCTGAGGGCGGGGGGTCAGCACAGGGACAGGCTCTGCTCAGTTGCACCCTGGGATAGGACAAGGGGCAATGGATGGAAACTGCAGCACAGGAGGTTCCACCTCGTCCACCATGAGGAAGAACTTCTTCACCATGAGGGTGACAGAGCCCTGGAGCAGGCTGCCCAGAGAGGTTGTGGAGTCTCCTTCTCTGGAGATATTCAGGACCCATCTGGATGTGTTCCTGTGTGACCTGTGCTGGATTCTCTGGTCCTGCTCTGGCAGGGGGGTTGGACTTGATGCTCTCCAGAGGTCCTTTCCCACCCCTAACATCCTCTGATCCTCTGATTCTGTGACTTGTCAGTCACTGCTCTGGCAGTGAGGTTGAACTCCATGACCTTTGGAAGTCCCCTCCAAGCCCTAACTTCCTGTGATCTGTGGTCCTGTAAGCTCTCTTGTTAGAGTGAAGCAAGGACTCTGGACACCCTGATGGAGATCCACGAATCAGCCTTGTGTTGCAATGTTAGTGCTCAGCAGGGCTTGGAGGGAATATCAGAGCCATGAAGACAAAATCTTTAGTGAAGTTTACAACTCCTGGGATGTTGTTGGCAGAGAGCTCCTTTCTGAGAAGACCAGGAGGGAGGGGGGGAGGGGTTGTTGTTGTTGTTGTTGTGGGCAGCAGGCACCACAGGTTCCCTAAATAACTGCTGCCTGTGCTTTGCTGCCTTCCCACTCCACTGTGTTTCTGCAGCCTGGCTGGGCCATTTTTCTTGCAGTCTGCAGTGCCACTGCTTGCCTCTTGCTTAAACACTCTGAAAGCTCAGTGGTGCTTAGTGGCTGCCGTGTAAACAGAAATTGAGGCTAAGATTGGATGGCTTTCTGGTGGGCCATCCTCTGTCAAGGGAAGCAGGGCAAGCTCTGAATTAATCTCTGATTTTAAAGGGGTGGGCAAAGCCATTTCTGCTCTCCAGGTTGTGATTCTATTTGCTACCCACAGATCTGTATTTCTGTATCTCTCTTTTGAGGTTTTAAGGCAGACTTACCTCAGCTGGTGTAGGTTGATGATCTCAATGACTTGTGGCCAGTTGGGTGTGCAGTTCTGGGCACCTGAATCCAAGAGAGATGTGGAGGTGCTGGAGGGAGTGCAGAGGAGGGCAAGGAAGCTGGGAAGGGCCTGGAGAAGAAATGTGATGAAGAGCAAGTGAAGGAGCTGGGGATGGGTAGTGTGAAGCAGAGGAGGCTGAGGGGAGACCTCCTGGCTCTCTGCAGCTCCCTGAAAGGAGGTTGTGCAGAGGTTGTGCTGCTCTCTTCTCACAGCTCATTAGCCAGAGAAGAAGAGGGAACAGCCTCAAGCTGCAGCAGGGCAGGGTCAGACTGGACAGGAGGAAGAATTTTTTCCCCTCCAGAGTGGTCAGGGATTGGAATGTGCTGGGCAGGGAGGTGGTGGAGTCCCCAAGCCTGGCTGTGTTTGAAGGTGGTTTGGCTGTGGTGCTTGGGGCTGTGGTTTAGGGGTGAGCCTTGCAGAGTAGGGTTGTGGGTTGGACTTGGTGATCCTGAGGGGCTTTGCCAACCTGAATGGTTCTGTGATGCTGTGACTTCTTTAGGGCCTCTCAGTGGTGTGCACTTGAGGATGTGTTACTTCTTTCCAGAAGCATGGAAAGAACTCTCCATCCTCTTTATAGAGCCTCCAGCATCTTTGTGGATCTTAAAACTGCAATGTAGTTGAAGGCAAAACCAGCAACAGCAAAACTGTTCCCAGCATAAGAATCAAAATGTTGTAGAGCTTAACAGGATGTGAATGATTTGGTTCCTACTAGACCTTCTAGAGTCTCCTGATGAGGAGAGCCTGAGGGAGCTGAGGGCTCTGGAGCTTGCAGAGGAGGAGCCTGAGAGGTGACCTCATTGCTGGTGCTCAAGATGTGCAGGGGGAGTGCCCAGAGGCTGGAGCCAGGCTCTGCTGGGTGATGCCCAATGCCAGCACAAGGGGCAGTGGTGGAAGTTGAGGCAGAGGAAGTTCCATGGAAATAGGAGGGAAAATATTTTCCCTGTGAGGGTGACAGAGGCCTGGAAGAGGCTGCCCAGGGAGGTTGAAGAGTCTGCTTCTCTGGAGAGAGGTATTCCAACCCCAGCTGGATGTGCTCCTGTGTGACCTGCTCTAGGTGCTGCTGCTCTGGCAGGGGGGTTGGACTGGATGAGCTTTGGAGGTCCCTTCCAGACCCTCACATTCTGTGATTCTACGAAAAAAAAAAAGCACAACTAAACAGCAAGCCCACTCCACCAAAATTCTGGTGAAATGAAGGTGGCAAAGGGAAGGGCAATGCTGTAACCAAAGCACTTTATGCTTGCCCGCTTCCAGTGACTGGGAGGTTTGGGCTGGAGGTGAGGAAGAAATTCTTCCCAGACAGAGAGCTTGGCCATTGGGATGTGCTGCCCAGGGAGGTGGTGGAGTCACCATCCCTGGAGGTGTTTCAAAGCAGCCTGGATGAGGCACTCAGTGCCATGGGTGAGTTGATTGGATGGTGCTGGGTGAGAGGTTGGACTGCATGACCTCTGATGTCTTTTCCAACCTGGTTAATTCTGTGATTCTGTGAACCCCAGTGGCACACCACCAGGGAGGGTCAGCTGTGGATTCATTGGTAAAGGAAAAGCAATTGATGCCAGTGTAGATAAGCTAAAAACCATTCTGGGATGTCTTGCAGACAATCTCTTCGTAGCCCAAGCCCTGTCAGGTGGAGAAAATCATGGACATGGTGTCAGCAGAGAGTTTCTTGCTCACATGTGGTGTAGCTGCAGTCACCAATCCTCAATTAGGATGGAAAGACACAAAAGCCCAACTCTGCCTTCTCCTGCTGTGTGAAACAGGGCAGGGATCCAAAGAGGCATTTGTTATCCCTTCCTCCCCCTTCTCTGATAGTTCTTGTAGATTTATCCTCTCTCCATGGGGTGTGGATGTACCAAAGCCATTCTGCTGATGAAGGCAGCTGTGCAGCTGCTGGCTGTGGCCACTGCAAGCACAGTCAGCACAGGACAGAGAAATGGAGTGGTGGGAGCTCCATATGGAGGGTAGTTAGGAATGGGCACTGGGGTGTGCACAAGGCAGAGCTGTTACAGTCACTGCCTGCTACAGGGCACTGAGCATGGGAACAGCTGGGAAATGTTGCTTGGCTTGGGCCCCCCCCCAGGATCTAAAGATGAGAGAGTAACAGGGGACTGGGACAGGGGCTGGCCTGCTGGAAAGCAGCTCCATGGAGAAAGAGCTTGGAGTGCTGGTGGGCAGCAAGTTCTGCATGGCACAGCAATGTGGCCAAGAGAGCCAAGGGGAGCCTGGGGGGCAGCAAGAAAAGTGTGGCCAGCAGGGCTAGGGAGGTTCTGCTCCCCCTCTGCTCTGCTCTGCCCTGCTGAGACCACAGCTGCAATCCTGTGTCCAGTTTGGGGCTCCCCAGGTCAAGAGAGACAGAGAGCTGCTGGAGAGAGTCCAAGGGAGAGGCAGGAGGATGCTTAGGGGACTTGAGCATCTGCCCTGGGAAGAGAGACTGAGAGCCCTGGGGCTGTTTAGTGTGGAGAAGAGAAGGCTGAGAGGGATCTGATCAATGTCTCTCAAGAGCTGAGGGCTGGGGGTCAAGTGGAGGGGGCCAAGCTCTTTTGGGTGGTGCACAGCAAGAAGCCAAGGAACAATGGAGACAAACTGGACCAGAGAAGGTTTCAGCTCAACAGGAGGAGAAACTTCTTTGGTGTGAGGGTGCCAGAGCCCTGGAGCAGGCTGCCCAGAGAGGTTGTGGAGTCTCCTTCTGTGGAGCCTTTCCAACCCCACCTGGATGCATTCCTGTGCAGACTCCCCTGGGTGCTGCTGCTCTGGCAGAGGGGTTGGACTGGATGATCTCTGGAGGTCCCTTCCAGCCTCTAATGTTCTGTGATTCTATGATACAGCTCAGGACCAAGCCTCACAAAACCTTTCCTGTCATCTCACAGTCCTGAGGCCGGGCTGGATGTGGCTGTGAGCAACCTGCTGTAGTGTGAGGTGTCCCTGCCCATGCAGGGAGGTTGGAACCAAGTGATCCTTGAGGTCCCTTCCAACCTTGCGATTCTCTCGGGGGGGGGGGATGGGGGGGGTGGGGAAACAAACCAAAACCAAACCCACTTGAAAGCTATTTCCCACAGCCTGGATTTTCTGTAGTGTTCCCTTCTTTTCCAGCATGACCTACACTTCTGGCTGCTCTTAAGCAAGGAGTGAGAAGCTTCAATATTAATGCAATGGGTTCCATTCGCAAAGGCAACCAAGAGCTTGACGCCGTGTTCCGACACACCGGAATCCAAACTCTCAGCCTTTGCCAAGGCTCTATTTTTATTTTCCCTTCCTCTGATGCTTATCTCAAGGTTGTTCCTGTTCCAAAAATGGATGAGTTTGAGCAGTAGTTAGCAGTTGGTAATAGGAGGCAAGAAGACAGAGGATTATAACATGTTCAGAATGTTTAATTTCCTTTCCGGTTGAGGATAGTTAGTTGAATGTGGTTTAAAAAAAAAAAAAAAGAAAGAAAGAAAATTAATAATAATTAAAGAGAATAAAAAAAGGAGGAGGAAAAAAAAGGAGGAGAAAAAAAAAAAGGATGGAAAAAAAAAAGAAAGGAAAAATATCCTCCCCACAAAGATTATGTGGATTTAAAAAAAAGCCTCCCACGCACCTTATGGAATTAAAATGCTGTGTGGGCCTGGGACCATGAGTATGTTCCCTAAGTATGATCTCCAGAAGCATGTTCTAATGAAGGCAAAAAAAAGAAAAATATATGCTGAAAGGAAAAATTAATTGTAGCTGTTTTATCCAAACACTCCAGGGCCCTAACATTTCCCTTATGCCGAGTAAGTATTCATGCAAGTTCTCTTCAACTCATCATTCTCACAGCACTGGCAGGGCTGGAAGGGACCTCAAGGCTCAGCCAGTTCCAACCCCCCTGCCATGGGCAGGGACACCTCACACTACAGCAGGTTGCTCACAGCCACATCCAGCCTGGCTGCAAACACCTCCAGGCATGAGGCTTCCACCACCTCCCTGGGCAACCTCTGCCAGTCTCTCACCACCCTCATGGGGAACAACTTCTTCCTAACATCCAATCTGAATCTCCCCACTTCTAATTTTGCTCCATTCCCCCCAGTCCTATCACTCCCTGACACCCTCAAAAGTCCCTCCCCAGCTTTCTTGTAGTCCCCTTCAGATCCTGGAAGGCCACAAGAAGGTCTCCTCAGAGCCTTCTCCTCTCCAGACTGCATAACCCCAACTCTCTCAGGCTGTCCTCACAGCAGAGCAGCTCCAGCCCTCTGCTCATCCTCATGGCCCTTCTCAGGACACCTTCCAGCACCTCCAGAGCCTTCCTGGAACAGAGGCTCCAGAACTGGACCCAGAGCTCCAGGTGTGGTCTGAGCAGAGTGGAGCAGAGGGGGAGAATCCCCTCCCTGGCCCTGCTGGCCACACTTCTCTTGCTGCAGCCCAGGCTCTGCTTGGCTCTCTGGGCTGCAAGTGCTCCCTGCTGGCTCCTGCTGAGCTTTTCCTCCCCCAGCACCCCCAAGGCCTTTTCTTCAGGGCTGCTCTTCAAGCCACCCCCTGCCCAGCCTGTACCAGTGCCTGGGCTGGGCAGTGCTGTACACTCCCTCCAACAGAAGAACATTCACGGCTACCAAGAGCAGGACCCCAGACAGCAAGGGTAGTGCTGCCTTTCCTAAAGAAGGGAAAGAGGACTTCTATTTTGGGGTGACATCCCTCCTTTGGGATAATATCTGCAGAGTTTAAACATTTGCTTTTTGTCATTGGGGGAGTTTCTATCATAGGAACATGGAGTGATGGTAAGCCTTGAAGTGTGTCCAAGGCAAGGTCAGGCTTGGCTGCAAATTTCTTTCCCTGCAAGCTTTTTCAAGCCAAAATGTATTTAGCAGTATAGTCTGCTGTGTGTTTTTTTTTTTTTTTTTCATAGGGCTGGATGATTTTTTAGTGGTGGCATGGAAGAGCTGGTTGAAAGTCTGCCTTCCCAAAGCAAGAACTGGCACCAAACCAAGATCTATACTGTGCTTTGCAGAGTCACAGAACAGGAGGCAGGCTGGAGAGAAATGTGGGAAATCCTTAACTGCTTCATCAGCCAATAGATGTGGAGAGGAGGAGGGGGGGGAAGAAATATGTATATATACACCAGAGCCTTCTCTGAGACATTTGTAGGAAGTGATGTGATGAATAGATAGTAGAAATGCTTTTTTTTTTTTTTTCATGAATTACTGGGATTTGTTGGGTTTTTTGGAGGCATGGCAGGTGGGACTCAGAAACTGTGAAGAGAAGAGAGATAGGCACAGCCTGAGTGTCTTGAGGTATAGACATGACACTGCAATGTATTCATGATTAGCCTCTTTGAATTCACCTGGCAAAGGTGGCCACAGAAGCACAGAACCACAGAATGGTAGAGGTTGGGAGGGACCTCTAGGGATCATCCAGTCCAACCTGCCAAAGCAGGATCAGCCAGGGCAGGTTGTGCAAGACAGCATCCAGGTGGGTTTTGAGTGACTCCAGAGACGGAGTCATCACCTCTCTGAGCATCTTATTCCAGGCTTCCATCACTCTCATGTTAAAGGAGGTTTTGTTTTCCTCATGTTGAGGTGGGAAACTCGTGTTGAGATGGAAAGCTCTTCCTTGCAATAGCACCAGCAGTGCTGGAACATGAGAAGAGTGCACATCACAGCAGCACAGAATCCCATTCTGACTGCTGCAACAGTCACTCCAGGT
The DNA here is from genome assembly GCF_027791375.1 of Indicator indicator. Classification (NCBI taxonomy): domain Eukaryota; kingdom Metazoa; phylum Chordata; class Aves; order Piciformes; family Indicatoridae; genus Indicator; species Indicator indicator. Next base: position 2,345,381 of record NC_072014.1, on the reverse strand, counting down.
CCTGATCTCAGAATTAGGTTAGAAAAGGGAGGAAAAAAAGGAAGGGAAGGGAGAGAAAAGGAAGGGAGGGGAAAGGAAAGGAAGGGAGAGGAAGGGAGGGGAAAGGAGAGGAAGGGAGGGGAAAGGAGAGGAAGGGAGGGGAAAGGAAAGGAAGGGAGAGGAAAGGAGGAGAAGGGAGGGGAGGGGAGAGGGAAGGAGGAGAGGGGGAGGGGAGAGGAGAGGAAAGGAGGAGAAGGGAGGGGAGGGGAGAGGGGAGGAAAGGAGGAGAAGGGAGGGGAGGGGAGAGGGGAGGAAAGGAGGAGAAGGGAGGGGAGGGGAGAGGGGAGGAAAGGAGGAGAAGGGAGGGGAGGGGAGAGGGGAGGAAAGGAGGAGAAGGGAGGGGAGAGGGGAGGAAAGGAGGAGAAGGGAGGGGAGGGGAGAGGGGAGGAAAGGAGGAGAAGGGAGGGGAGGGGAGAGGGGAGGAAAGGAGGAGAAGGGAGGGGGGGGGAGGGGGGAGGAGGAGGGAGGGGGGGGGAGGGGGGAGGGGGAGGAGGGGGGAGGAGGGGGGGGGGGAGGGGGGAGGGAGGGAGGGGAGGGGGAGGGGGGGGAGGGGGGGAGGGGGAGGGGGGGGGAGGAGGGGGAGGGGGGGAGGGGGGGGGGGAGGGGGGGGAAGGGGAGGGGGGGGGAGGAGGGGAGGGGAGGGAGGGGAGGGGGGGGAGGGGGGGGGGGAGGGGAGGGGGGGGGGAGGGGGGGAGGGGGGGGGAGGGGAGGGGGGGAGGGGGAGGGGAGGAGGGGGGGAGGGGAGGGGGAGGGGAGGGGGGGGGGAGGGGGAGGGGGGGAGGGGGGGGAGGGGGGGAGGGGGAGGGAGGGGAGGGGAGAGGGGAGGGGGGGAGGGAGGGGGGGAGGGGGAGGGGGGGAGGGGAGGAGGGGGGGGGAGGGGGGAGGGGGGGAGGGGAGGGAGGGGGGGGAGGGGGGGAGGGGGGGAGGGGAGGGGGGGGAGGGGGAGGGGGGGGGGAGGGAGGGGGGGGGGGAGGGGGGGGAGGGGGGGAGGGGAGGGGGGGGGAGGGGGAGGGAGGAGGGGAGGGGGGGGGAGGGGGAGGGGGGAGGAGGGAGGGGGGGGAGGGGGGGGGAGGGGGGAGGGAGGGGGGGGAGGGGAGGGGGAGGGGAGGGAGGGGAGGGGGGGGGGGGAGGGGGGGAGGGGAGGGGGGGGAGGGGGGAGGGGGGGGAGGGGAGGGGGAGGGGGGGGGGAGGGGGAGGGGGGGAGGGGGGAGGGGGGGAGGGGAGGGGGGGAGGGGGAGGGGGGAGGGGAGGGGAGGGGGGAGGGAAGGGGGAGGAGGGAGGGGGGGGGAGGGGGGAGGGGGAGGGAGGGGGGGAGGGGGAGGGGGGGAGGGGGGAGGAGGGAGGGGAGGGGGGGGGGGAGGGGAGGGAGGGGGGGGGAGGGAGGGGGGGGGAGGGGGAGGGGGAGGGGGGGAGGAGGGGGGGGGAGGGGGGAGGGGGGAGGAGGGAGGGGGGGGGGAGGGGGAGGGGGGGGGAGGGAGGGGAGGAGGGGGGGAGGGGGGGGGAGGGGGGGGGAGGAGGGGGGGGGGGGGGAGGGGAGGGGGAGGGGAGGGGGGGAGGGGGAGGGGAGGGGGGAGGAGGGAGGGGGGGGGGGGGAGGGGGAGGGGAGGAGGGGGGGGGGAGGGGGGAGGGGGGAGGGGGGGAGGAGAGGGGGGGGGGGAGGGGGGGGAGGGGGGGAGGGGGGAGGGAGGGGGAGGGGAGGAGGGGGGGGGAGGGGAGGGGGGGGGGAGGGGGGAGGGGGAGGGGGAGGAGGGAGGGGGAGGGGAGGGGGGGAGGGGAGGAGGGGGGGGGGGGAGGGGGGGGGAGGGGGGAGGGGGGAGGGGGGGAGAGGGGAGGGGGGGGAGGGGAGGGGGGGGAGGGGAGGGAGGGGGGGGAGGGGAGGGGGGAGGAGGGGGAGGGGAGGGGGGAGGGGGGAGGGGGGAGGGAGGGGAGGGGGGGGGAGGGGGGAGGGGGGGAGGGAGGGGGGGGGAGGGGGGAGGGGAGGGGGAGGGGGGGGGGAGGGGGGGGAGAGGGGAGGGGAGGGGAGGGGGGAGGGGAGGGGGGGAGGGGGGAGGGGAGGGGGGAGGGGGGGGAGGGGGAGGGAGGGAGGGGAGGGGGGGGGGGGGAGGGGGAGGGGGGGAGGGGGGAGGGGAGGGGGAGGGGAGGGGAGGGGGGGGGGAGGGGAGGAGGGGGGGAGGAGGAGGGGGGGAGGGGAGAGGGGAGGAGGAGGAGAGGGGAGGGGAGGGGAGGAGGGGGGAGAAGGAGGGAGGGAGGGGAGGGGGGGGGGGAGGAGAGGAGGGGAGGGAGGGGAGGGGAGGGGGAGGGGGAGGGAGGGAGGGGGGAGGGGGAGAGGGGGGAAGGGAGGGGAGGGGAGGGGGAGGGGAGGAGGGGAGGGAAGGGGAGGGGAGGGGGGAGGGGAGAGGGGAGGGAGGGGAGGAGGGAGGGGAGGGGGAGGGGGAGGAGGGGAGGAGGGGAGGGGGGGGAGGGGGAGGAAGGGGAGGGGGGGGAGGGGAGGGGGAGGGGGGGAGGAGGAGAGGGGAGGGGAGGGGGAGAGGGGGGAGGGGAGGGGAGGGGGAGGGGGGAGGGGGAGGAGGGGGGAGGGGGAGGGGAGGGGGAGGGGGAGGAAGGGGGGAGAGGGAGGGGGGGGGGAGGGGGGAGGAAGGGAGGAGAAGGGAGGGGAGGGGAGAGGGGAGGAAAGGAGGAGAAGGGAGGGGAGGGGAGAGGGGAGGAAAGGAGGAGAAGGGAGGGGAGGGGAGAGGGGAGGAAAGGAGGAGAAGGGAGGGGAGGGGAGAGGGGAGGAAAGGAGGAGAAGGGAGGTGAAACTGGGAAATCTGTTCAAAACAAGATGAGGGATAGAGCCCTCATTTCCTTCAGCCACTCATCTTAGGATCTGCCCATTACCAAGAGGAGGAGGCACTTTCAAATTCAGAGTGCTGCTGGTCTCCATGACTCTAAAGCTGTAGAGAGATGCTGAGCACACCTACATCATTTGTAAATGCTCTTTGGGTTGTCCTTGCCACATGAGCATCACAATATGAAATTTGTGCTGACTTTTGCTCATTTTCTTGATGAAAAGGACAAAGTTGCTCACAGGGAAGCCTTTCCAAATCCAAATTGATCTGGGAATAACCTTGGAGCTGACAGAGCTTAGAAATGTAATAAAACGCAGGGGAATTAAAAAATAAAGTTTAAGATACAGAACTCAGTAAGGAGAGGTGTAATGACACAGGAAAAGGTGTCTCTGCAAAACAGGAATTCAGACAAACCTGAGAAGCTGGCCAGGAGCAGGCAGGGTGAGCTTGCAGCACAGAAGGCCAAGGGCAGCCTGGGCTGCATCCAAAGCAGCATTGCCAGCAGAGCCAGAGAGGTGATTCTGCCACTTTGCTCTGCTCTGCTGAGACCTCACCTGCAGTGCTGTGTGCAGCTCTGGAGCCCTCAGCACAGGAAGGACATGGACCTGATGGAGAGGCTCCAGAGGAGGGACATGGAAATGCTCAGGGGGTTGGAGCAGCTCTGCTGTGAGGCCAGGCTGAGGGAGCTGGGGGTGTTCAGCCTGCAGAAGAGAAGGCTGCAGGGAGACCTAAGAGCAACCTGCCAGGACCTGAAGGGGGCTGCAAGAAGGCTGCAGAGAGACTGTTTGCAAAGGGCTGCAGGGACAGGAGCAGGGACAATGGCTTCAAAGTAGAGCAGAGCAGATTGAGATTGGATGTGAGGAAGAAGTTGTGCAGCATGAGGGTGGTGGAACACTGGAAGAGGTTGCCCAGGGAGGTGGTTGAGGCTCCATGCCTGGAGATCTTCAAGGTGAGGCTGGAGAGGGCTGTGGGCAACCTGATCTAGTTGGGGATGTCCCTGCTGACTGCAGAGGGAGGTTGGACTGGATGAGCTTTGGAGGTCCCTTCCAACCTGGACCATTCTATGATTTGATGGTTCTGTGATTCTGGGGTTCTATGATTTTATGAGTCTGGGATTCTGTGATTCTGTTCTAATCTGATTCTGTGATCTCTGATTCTTTGATTCTGTGATTCTTTGATTCTGTGAGTCCGATTCTGTGATTTTATGATTCTGTGATTCTATGTTTCCATCATTCTATATTTCTTGTAGCATTGGTGGTTTGTACTATTGACCTTTTTTACTACAGTGAGGGATTTATCACTGATGGGCTTGCACTAGGTGCACATACACAGCCCTCATTCATAAATCTCATCTACTAAGAGCTTTTTAGGAGATATCATTACAGAAGCACTAAAAAGACAGAGTAACTGTGAGCAGGTTTTGCCAAGAATAAAAAAACAACACAAAAAACCCAACAAACAAAACACGTTTCTTGAAGTAGACTGTCATGCAGAATCAACCAGAAACAGGCTGTTTTGAAACGGATTTGTATATAGGAAGCATCTTCAGGAAGAGGAGATGGAATTTGATCTTCCTTAGCTGAATGCCTGTTGTGAAGGTGTTTTATTGCTTGCTGCAATCTCCTGTTAGATCACCTAAGAGGGGGGTTTGCACTGTTCCTTTCTCATTTCTGTTAGGAAATGAAATCCTGATAAGGTTCTATAGGATGTCTCTTGCTCTGTAGAGTAGCAATTTAAAGAGCAGAAGCCTTTTCATCTCTATGATCCAATTTTTGACCACTGGGGTTCAGGGGATGTTAGGGGTTGGAAGGGACCTCCAAAGGTCATTGAGTCCAACCCCCCTGCGAGAGCAGGACCAGAGAATCCAGCACAGCTCACACAGCAACACATCCAGATGGGTCCTGAATATCTCCAGAGAAGAAGACTCCACAACCTCTCTGGGCAGCCTGTTCCAGTGCTCTGTCACCCTCACAGGGAAGAAGTTCCTCCTCGTGTTGAGGTGGAACCTCCTGTGCTGCAGTTTCCATCCCTTGCCCCTTGTCCTATCCCAGGGTGCAACCTGAGCAGAGCCTGTCCCTGTCCCTTCCTTCCTGACCCCCAGCCCTCAGCTATTGATAGACATTGATCAGATCCCTCTCAGCCTTCTTCTCTCCACACTAAACACCCCCAGGGCTCTCAGCCTCTCCTCCCCAGGCACTGCTCCAGTCCCTTCAGCATCCTTGCAGCCCTCCCTTGGACTCTCTCCAGCAGATCCCTGTCCCTCCTGACCTGGGGAGCCCAGACCTGGATGCAATATTCCAGGTGGGGCTTCAGCAGGGCAGAGGAGAGGGGGAGGAGAACCTCCCTGGCTCTGCTGGACACACTCCTCTGAATGCCCCCCAGGACCCCCTTGGCCTTCTTGGCCCCCAGGGCACATTGCTGTCCCATGCAGAACTTGTTGTCCACCAGCACTCCCAGCTCCTTCTCCACGGGGCTGCTCTCCAGCACATAGAGGGACGTTGGTTTCCTTGTGCTGTTTTCTTCTGCTCAGAAAATCCCAAGTCCACTAACTTTGCTGCTAGCCTTCAGCTGGAGGAGTGTTTTGCTAAATCCACAATATTGAGCTAAAAAAAAAACGAAAAAAAAAAGCCTTCCTACTGCAGGGAGGTGGTGGGGTCACCATCCCTGGAGGTGTTTAAGCAAAGCCTGAATGAGGCACTCAGTGCCATGGTCTGGTTGATTAGTTAGGGTTGGGTGATCAGTTGGACTTGATGATCTTGGAGGTCTCTTCCAACCCGATTGATTCTGGGATTCTGTAAATTAATACAAATAGTATTTGGGTTTCTCTCAGCTTTCTCTTTAATCACAGAACATTATGGTCCCCATCCTCTCGACCCCACCCTTTGGATAAGCTTTGCTAAGATCCCCCCTGAGTTTTCTCATGGCCAAACCATCTCAAGACTCTCAGCCTTTCAGCATCAAAGAGATGCTTCAGTCCCCTCAGCATCTTTGTAACCCCTCTGCGTAGATTGAGATTGGATGTTAGGAAGTTCTTCCCCATGAGGGTGGTGAGAGACTGGCAGAGGTTGCCCAGGGAGGTGGTGGAAGCCTCATGCCTGGAGGTTTTTGCAGCCAGGCTGGATGTGGCTGTGAGCAAGCTGCTGTAGTGTGAGGTGTCCCTGCCCATGGCAGGGAGGTTGGAACTGGCTGAGCCTTGAGGTCCCTTCCAACCCTAACAATTCTTTGATTCTGTTTGGTTCTCTCCAGTAGTCTCTCTGTTGTGTTCACTCTCATGCTATATGAAGTTCTCAGAGCTTGCTCTTTCAGTTCATGCTGAAGGGAGAAAGAAGGGGGAAAGAAAGGGGGAAAGGAGGGAGAGAAGGGGGAAAGGAGGGAGAGAAGGGGGAAAGGAGGGAGAGAAGGGGGAAAGGAGGGAGAGAAGGGGGAAAGGAGGGAGAGAAGGGGGAAAGGAGGGAGAGAAGGGGGAAAGGAGGGAGAGAAGGGGGAAAGGAGGGAGAGAAGGGGGAAAGGAGGGAGAGAAGGGGGAAAGGAGGGAGAGAAGGGGGAAAGGAGGGAGAGAAGGGGGAAAGGAGGGAGAGAAGGGGGAAAGGAGGGAGAGAAGGGGGAAAGGAGGGAGAGAAGGGGGAAAGGAGGGAGAGAAGGGGGAAAGGAGGGAGAGAAGGGGGAAAGGAGGGAGAGAAGGGGGAAAGGAGGGAGAGAAGGGGGAAAGGAGGGAGAGAAGGGGGAAAGGAGGGAGAGAAGGGGGAAAGGAGGGAGAGAAGGGGGAAAGGAGGGAGAGAAGGGGGAAAGGAGGGAGAGAAGGGGGAAAGGAGGGAGAGAAGGGGGAAAGGAGGGAGAGAAGGGGGAAAGGAGGGAGAGAAGGGGGAAAGGAGGGAGAGAAGGGGGAAAGGAGGGAGAGAAGGGGGAAAGGAGGGAGAGAAGGGGGAAAGGAGGGAGAGAAGGGGGAAAGGAGGGAGAGAAGGGGGAAAGGAGGGAGAGAAGGGGGAAAGGAGGGAGAGAAGGGGGAAAGGAGGGAGAGAAGGGGGAAAGGAGGGAGAGAAGGAGAAAAAAGCCTTTTGAAATTGGATCTGGGTTTTATTTCTGCTGGATCAGCTTGGTTATTTTGCTATGGATCACAGAATCACAGAACATGAGAGGCTGGAAGGGACTTTGAAAGCTCATCCAGTCCAACCCCCCTGCCAGAGCAGCAGCACCTGGAGTAGGTCACACAGGAACACATCCAGGTGGGGTTGGAATATCTCCAGAGAGGGAGACTCCACAACCCCCCTGGGCAGCCTCTTCCAGTGCTCTTTCACCCTCACTGTAAAGAAACAACCATAAGGAAAACAAGTTGTGGAAGTGAGCAGCCTGTGATGCCCATCTGAAAGATGGCACAGGCTTGCCAGCCCTGCAGGGAGAGTGCAAGGGCAGGGAGGAATAGCAATGCCAGCACCTGCTGGAGAAGCTCCACAAGTAGAAAGATGAAGGAGCCTAAGAAGGAGAAATGGCATAGGGGAAGATGTGCCCCCTGCATGTCTTATATTCAATGTCTTTTTGCACTGGAGTTCCCCCTGAATGTTGTTTTTATGTTTTCCAAGTCTCCCAATGAGAGAATTTTGTTGCCCCTCCTGCTTCTCAAGCCTTTATGGTGTTATTGTGAAACTCATCCCTGTTTTGCTTTCTGGAAAAAAAAAACCAAACCAAACCCAAAACTAAACCTAAGAATGTGGAGGTCATAATGGAGATGAATACCCAGGCAAAGAACTTAACAACTGCTGTCTTTAAATGATGATCTTGAAAGGTAATCTGCCTGCAAGCAGATTGCACTCTCTGGTCATTTGGATGTAAATATACTTTTACAAGAGAATTTTTCTACTCTGGGAAGGGATTTAGAGAAGATGTGCAAAAAATGGTCAAGAAGCTCAAGGAAGCAATTTATCTTTGAGAATTAAAGTAATGGCAATAAAGCTTTACCAGCAGGAGCTAGAGGGAGACAGTGGCTTCAGTGCCTTGCAGTAATGCATGAGCATTTGTAAAGAGGATGAGAGAAGCTTGGAGATTGTTTGATTGCAGTGTTAGGTCACATAATGGATGGGGATTTCAAGCTGACAAGAAAAGAAGCAGTGAAGACATTTAAGAGTGGCAAGGTCACTTGTGGGAGCCTTTCCAGACCAATTTAACCCTGATTTCCCATCTGTGTATTCATTGTTCCCTGTTTTATTTATTTAGTCCAACCCCCCTGCCACAGCAGGACCAGAGAATCCAGCACAGGTCACACAGGAACACATCCAGACAGGGCTGGAAAGGCTCCAGAGAAGGAGACTCCACAACCTCTCTGGGCAGCCTGTTCCAGTGCTCTGGAACCCTCACAGGGAAGAAGTTCCTCCTCATGTTGAGGTGGAACCTCCTGTGCTGCAGTTTCCATCCATTGCCCTTTGTCCTATCCCAGGGTGCAACTGAGTAGAGCCTGTCCCTGTCCCCTCCCTCTTGCCCCCCAGCCCTCAGATGTTTAGAAACATTGATTAAGTCTCCTCTCAGTCTTCTCCTCTCCAGATTAAACAGCTCCAGGGCTCTCAGCCTCTCCTCCAGTCCCTCAATCATCCTTGGAGCCCTCCCTTAGACTCTCAGTTCGGGCAGCATGAGGGCTGAGGAACCATCCCAGGAATGACTTGAGCCTTAATGAATAGAAAAATCAAACTCCCAAGATCTGCTTCAAGACAATTAGAGTTGAGGTTTCTTTATTGTTTTTTTAGTTTGTGTTTGGTTTTGTTGTTTGTTTGTTTGTTTTTCCTCCCCCTTTGTCTCCAAACTAACTCCAGATCAGCAGGTTTAGAAATGTCTTATTTCTTCTAGAGCTGTGTAGGATTGGGAGTGTGGATGTTTTGCAGTGGGTTTGTGCTTTGTTGTGGCTTTGGGGCTGGTTCTGGTATGTGTTTTGTATGTCTTTTTGCTGATTTAAGGTTTTGTTTGGAGGTAAAGGCATTTCCTTGTGGAAAAAGAAACAAGGACACAGCACACCAGCGCCCAGGGAATAGTTGAGCTTTGTTTTTGTGTTGACTTTTACAACGTTTTGTGCTTCCTTTTTCTCTTTCCTGCTTGGATTTCCAATGCATTAGAGCCATGGGCTCTAGTGGGAATGCCAGTGCCAAGGGTAGTTCAAGGCTGAATTAATAACTATGAGAGATGTCCCTGCTGAAAAGCAAACATGGATGGTTTTGAGTGTTTCTAGATACAGATTCTAAACATCCTGTGTGTTCAATTCAGGTTTGTGGGGGCCTTTCCAGACCAATTTTAACCCTGATTTCCCATCTGTGTATTCATTGTTCCCTGTTTTATTTATGCTGTAATGCTTCCTGGTAGGTGACAAACATCTCTTTAGCACCTAAGCATTATGAAGCATCTGAAAGCCTTCATAGACATAGCAGCTCTTGGATAGACTCTGTTCTAGATTTCACAGAATCAGAGGATGTTAGGGGTTGGAAGGGTCCTCTGGAGATCATTGAGTCCAACCCCCCTGCAAGAGCAGGGACAGAAAATCCAGCACAGGTCACACAGGGAAGACAGGCAAAAGTGGCAAGTTCACAGGATCAAAGGATGTTAGGGGCTTGAAAGGACCGCTGAAGATCAAAGTCTTTCTTCCCTAATACTCAACACTGGTTAGACCACACCTTGAGTGCTGTGTCCAGTTCTGGGCCCATCAATTTAAGAAGGACATTGAGATACTTGAAGCTGTCCAGAGAAGGGCAGTGAGGCTGGGGAGGGGTCTGGAGCACAGCCCTGTGAGGAGAGGCTGAGGGAGCTGGGGGTGTTTAGCCTGCAGAAGAGGAGGCTCAGGGGAGACCTTCTTGCTCTCTACAGCTCCCTGAAGGGAGGTTGTAGCCAGGTGGGGGTTGGGCTCTTCTCCCAGGCAACCAGCAACAGAACAAGAGGACACAGTCTCAAGCTGCACCAGGGGAAGTTTAGGCTGGAGGTGAGGAGAAACTCTTTCTGGGAAGAACTAATTGGCCAATGGGATGTGCTGCCCAGGGAGGTGGTGGAGTCACCATCCCTGGAGGTGTTCAAGAAAAGCCTGGATGAGGCACTTGGAGCCAGGATTTAGTTGTCAGGAGGTGTTAGGTATTAGCTAATAGGTTGGACTTGATGATCTCTGAGGTCTTTTCCAACCTGCTTGATTCTGTGAATCCAACCCCCCTGCCAGAGCAGGAGCATAGAATCCAGCACAGGTCACACTGGAACACATCCAGATGGGTCTTGAAAGTCTGCAGAGAAGGAGACTCCACAACCTCTCTGGGCAGCCTCTTCCAGTGCTCTGTCACCCTCACAGTCAAGAAGTTCCTCCTCATGTTGAGGTGGAACCTCCTGTGCTGCAGTTTCCATCCATTGCCCCTTGTCCTATCCCAGGGTGCACAACTGAGCAGAGCCTGTCCCTGTCCCTTCCTTCCTGACCCCCAGCCCTCAGCTATTGATAGACATTGATCAGATCCCCTCTCAGTCTTCTCCTCTCCACACTAAACACCCCCAGGGCTCTCAGCCTCTCCTCCCCAGGCAGTGCTCCAGTCCCTTCAGCATCCTTGCAGCCCTCCCTTGGACTCTCTCCAGCAGATCCCTGTCCCTCCTGAACTGGGGAGCCCAGACCTGGATGCAATATTCCAGCTGAGGCCTCACCAGGGCAGTTATGCAAGGATGCCAAGTGCCATTGACATGTACATAGCTGGAACTAAAGCAGGAAATGAAGCTCCTAACTCTCTCTGTGCCCTCATTATGCAAAGATGCAGAAGATGGTCTTTTAAAACTTGGAAAAGGTCTATTTTGGTGGATTTTCTATGTGCTCACCACCAGAAGCTGTTGGTCTAAAAGGGCAATATGAACATATCTGCAGAGCTGGGGAAAAAAAAGAAAATCTTGAAACTGCCAACTCCCCCTTTTTTTTTTTTTCTTTTTTTCTACCCAAATAATAAATAATCGAGGTCAGAATGCTTCTTATTTTAATTAAAAGGAACGTGTAGTCATTAAAAGGACCAAGTCTCCCATCTTGCAGACAAGAAAGGCTTTTAATTCAGAGCAGTAGAACCCAAGGCAACTCCAAAACTGGATGAATGAACAAACTGTTCATGTTGCTGCTGCTTGGGCACAGATTTTCAGTTTACCCATGGCAGTTGTCTTGGTGCAGCTATTAATAGTATTCTTTCTCCTCCTTCCCTCCCCCTCCCTTCCCTCCCCCTCCCTTCCCTCTCCCCCTCCCCTCCCCCTCCCTTCCCCTCCCCTCCCTTCCCTCCCCCTCCCTTCCCCTCCCCTCCCTCCCCCTCCCCTTCCCTTCCCTTCCCCTTCCCCTCCCCCTCCCCCTCCCCCTCCCCCTCCCTTCCTTCTCCTCCTCCCTCACACAGGTTTTACAGGTAGCCAGGAAAAAATGTACATTTAGATAAACTCAGCCTGATTTATATAGCTAGAGCTAATGAGGAAGGTTGTTGGGGATTTTTTTTTTTTTGCCTAATTAAATGAATTATGTAGACTTTTGTTTTAGTTTGTCAAAATGCCAAACCCCCAAGACTCTGGGCTTTGGAAATCCTTCTTGTTTTTAGGACAATATCCACTTTGTTTCTTCTAATGACATCTTTTTTTCCTTTTTTTCCATTTATTTATTTATTTAGTTAATTAGTTAGTTATTTCAAGCTAGTAATCTATCAGCAGGCCCATAAGATATGGCTGTCTTTAATTAACATTTCAATTCACATTTGGAATGTTGGATTTAAGTCCTTTTGGTAGAGATTTTAACGTGACAACTTTGTCGCTGGATTCAGAAATCTGTATCAGAAAAGATCAGAGAGTCATTAAGTTATTAATTTGTGATGGGGGGAGGGGGGCAGAAAATATTAGCTGTTCTAGTGAGTAAACAAGGCTGTTCACAAGTAAAGTTGATAGTGTCAAGCCCCACTCAGGAGGACCATAATGACTTCTACTCCTCAGATTAAGAAGGACATTGAAATACTTGAATGTGCCCAGAGAAGGGCAACGAGACCCAGGAGGGGTCTGCAGCACAAGGCTGGGGAGGGGTCTGGAGCACAAGGCTGGGGAGGGGTCTGGAGCACAAGGCTGGGGAGGGGTCTGGAGCACAAGGCTGGGGAGAGGTCTGGAGCACAAGGCTGGGGAGGGGTCTGGAGCACAAGGCTGGGGAGGGGTCTGGAGCACAAGGCTGGGGAGGGGTCTGGAGCACAAGGCTGGGGAGGGGTCTGGAGCACAAGGCTGGGGAGAGGTCTGGAGCACAAGGCTGGGGAGAGGTCTGGAGCGTAAGGTTGGGGAGCGGTCTGCCGCACAAGACTGGGGAGAGGGCTGGAGCACAAGCCCTATGAGGAGAGGCTGAGGGAGGTTGAGGAGGGTTGGGAGTGTTTAGCCTGCAGAAGAGGAGGCTCAGGGGACACCTTCTTGCTCTCTACAACTCCCTGAAGGGAGGTTGTGGCCAGGTGGGGGTTGGGCTCTTCTCCCAGGTAACCAGCACCAGAACAAGAGGACACAGTCTGTGCCAGGGGAAGTTTAGGCTGGAGGTGAGGAGAAAGTTCTTCCCAGACAGAGAGCTTGGCCATTGGGATGTGCTGCCCAGGGAGGTGGTGGAGTCACCATCCCTGGAGGTGTTCCAAAAAAGCTTGGCTGTGGCACTTGGAGCCAGGGTTTAGTTGTCAGGAAGTGTTAGGCATTAGGTGATAAGTTGGACTTGATGATCTCTGAGGTCATTTCCAACCTCCTTGATTCTGTGACTACTTCAAGCCTATTACTGTGCTGCTTCTCTCTACCTGTATCTAAGTCATTAAGTCACAAAAATTGTGGGGGTTTAGAGATTATTCATGGTGATGCACTGTGCAGCTTACATCTGTTGCTGCATGGAGTTCCAGTTCAAGAAGAAAGTTCAAGAAGGAGAGGGAACTGTTTGAGAGGGTACAGCAAAGGGCTGTGAAGATGGTTCAGTGACTAGAATGTCTGTCTTATGAAGAAAGGCTGAGGGACTTGGGGCTTTTTAGCCTAGAGAAGAGAAGGCTGAGGCGGGAATCTTAGCAATGCTTATAAATAATTGAAGGGTGGGTGTCAGGAGGATGGGTGGTTGTCAGGGGACAGTCACAACAACCCCAGGCAGTGCTCCAGGCTGGGAACAGAGTGGCTGGAGAGCAGCCAGGCAGAGAGGAGGGACCTGGGGGTGCTGGTGGAGAGCAGCTGAAGAGGAGCCAGCAGTGTGCCCAGGTGGCCAAGAAGGCCAATGGCATCCTGGCCTGCATCAGCAAGAGTGTGGCCAGCAGGAGCAGGGAAGTCATCCTGCCCTGTGCTCAGCACTGGTTAGGTCACACCTTGAGTGCTGTGTCCAGTTCTGGGCTCCTCAGTTGAAGGAAGATGTTGAGATGCTGGAAGGTGTCCAGAGAAGGGCAGCAAGGCTGGGGAGGGGTCTGGAGCACAGCTGTGTGAGGAGAGGCTGAGGGAGCTGGGGGTGTTTAGCCTGCAGAAGAGGAGGCTCAGGGGAGAGCTTCTTGCTCTCTACAACTCCCTGAAGGGAGGTTGTAGCCAGGTGGGGGTTGGTCTCTTCTCCCAGGCAAGCAGGGACAGAAGGAGAGGACACTTTGGTGCAGAACACTAAATCAATACACATAAGGCTCTGACAGCCACTGAATCTTGCTTCATTTCCCTAGGCAAGACTTGCAGTGCTGTTGACAACACTTGCTGAGTGCTCTAGTGCCCAGGGAGCTTGGAGTAGATGATTCCTAAGGTCCTTCCCAACTCCAGCCATTCTCTGATTCTATGATCTAAGTTGTCCATGGCAATGCATCACCCTGTCCAGTGTTAGAAGCAAATAAACATATCATTTTAAATTTCATTTATACTCTTTTCTTTTGACTATTAAAGGCCATATAGAAAAAAAAAAAAAGAAGAAAAAGAAAAGAAAAAAAAAAAAAGGAAGCCCTAGCAGTGTCATATATTGAACTTAATGAAATGTATTAAAGTATTAACCACTGTAGGGTTTTTTTTTTTTTTCCTTCCCAGCAGGTCTCTAATTTATATTGGCTCATTCAGGAATAATATAGTGCTTCTTTCTTACCTGTCATCATATAATCCTAGAATGGGATGGGTTGGAAGGGACCTCCAAAGGTCCAACCCCCTCTGCAGTCAGCAGGGACATCCCCAACTAGATCAGGTTGCCCACAGCCCTGTCCAGCCTCACCTTCAATATCTCCAGGCATGGAGCCTCAACCACCTCCCTGGGCAACCTGTTCCCTGGCCCCTTTTGTAGTACCTCTCTAATGATATCTCCTTAAAAGCTCTTAGCAGATGAGATTTATGAATCTCAATGTCAATGTGCATCTAGTGCAAACCCATCAGTGATAAATCTCTAACTGTATCAGAAAAGGTCAATAGTACAAACCAGCAATGACAAAGGAAATATAGAATCATAGAATCCCAGAATCATTGAATTCCAGAATCCCAGAATCATTGAATCAGAGAATCATAGAATCAGAATGGTCTGGGTTGGAAGGGACCTCCAAAGCTCATCCAGTCTAAGCCCCTCTGCACTCAGCAGGGACATCCCCAACTAGATCAGGTTGCCCACAGCCCTCTCCAGCCTCACCTTGAAGATCTCCAGGCACAGAGCCTCAACCACCTCCCTGGACAACCTCTTCCAGTGTTCCACCACCCTCATGCTGCACAACTTCTTCCTCACATCCAATCTCAATCTGCTCTGCTCTACTTTGAAGCCATTGTCCCTGCTCCTGTCCCTGCAGCCCTTTGCAAACAGTCTCTCTGCAGCCTTCTTGCAGCCCCCTTCAGGTCCTGGCAGGTTGCTCTTAGGTCTCCCTGCAGCCTTCTCTTCTCCAGGCTGAACACCCCCAGCTCCCTCAGCCTGGCCTCCTAGCAGAGGTGCTCCAACCCCCCCTTCCCCTCATTGGTGTCACCTCAGCTCTGTTCAGCTTTCACACTGAGAAATTTGAGTTGTTGAACTGACTGCTAAAAACCCAAAGATTAATTGTAGAGTTAGCACACTACCCCTTCCAAAAAGGTTTAATTTTTCTCTTCTCCTTCTCTTTTCTCTTCTTTCCCCTTTCCCCTTTCCCTGTTCCCTCCATCCTTGGAAAGATTTTTTTTTTAGAGACTATTTTATTCATCCTTTCCTTACTATGGCAGACAGATTCATCCATGTGTGCACTTCCAGTGTTGTGTATGCACACACAGGTAGATGCTCAAACCCACAAAAATGTGTGTTGGTTTATAGAGCTAGGATTGCAGGGACGAATCAAGGAATGCTGCTTGTTGCCTGAGTTTCTCTTATCAGCTCTCCTGAACTTCTTGATCTCATTACCACCACCCAGTGGAAAAGCTTGGAGCTAATGCCAAGACCTGAGGTGAACTTTCAGGACTTCTCCCTGTGGAAACACCTCCTGCTTCAGGAAATGTGCCCAGGCTGGTGAAGGTTCAATAGTCCACAGGCAACGTTTCCCATTGGCTGTAGAAGATTTTTGATCAGTTCTTTAGACCTTTTAATTCTGGAGAAAGGAATGCTGGCAAAACCAAAATATCCTGCTTCTGGTAAATGGCCACAACCTATCTGCTATCCTAGGTCTCACAATGTACTTTTTTTTACCCCCTCCTATTAGTTCCCTAATTTGCTTTTGTTTACCAGGTTTTTCTCTTATTTTGGTTAAAGGCCTTTCATTTCTGGAGTGTCTTTGAAGTGTATTCCTTAACCACTTAAAAGTTGCTCTGTCAAAAGTAGAAGAATTTAATTGATACAAATGGAAGCTTGGTGCTCATTACGTAATCAACTCCCTTCAAGGAAAACTACAAGAGCTTGAAGGCCTGCTGGAAACCTCTTTGGATGATTCCTTCTGGAGTTAATGTCGTAGAATCAGAGAATTGTCAGGGTTGGAAGGGACATCAAGGCTCACCAGTTCCAAGCCCCCTGCCATGGGCAGGGACACCTCACACTCCAGCAGGTTGCTCACAGCCACATCCAGCCTGGCTGCAAAAACCTCCAGGGATGAGGCTTCCACCACCTCCCTGGGCAACCTCTGCCAGTCTCTCACCACCCTCATGGGGAACAACTTCTTCCTCACATCCAATCTGAATCTCCCCATTTCTAGTTTTGCTCCATTCCCCCCAGTCCTATCACTCCCTGACACCCGAAAAAGTCCCTCCCCAGCTTTCTTGGAGACCCCTTCAGATCCTGGAAGGACACAAGGTGTCCTGGGAGCCTTTTCTTCTCCAGACTGCACAACCCCAACTCTCTCAAGTCTGTCTCCAGAGCACAACAGCTCCAGCCCTCTGCTCATCCTCATGGCCCTTCTCTGGACACCTTCCAGCACCTCCAGATCCTTCCTGGAACAGAGGCTCCAGAACTGGACCCAGAGCTCCAGGTGTGGTCTCAGCAGAGTGGAGCAGAGGGGGAGAATCCCCTCCCTGGCCCTGCTGGCCACACTTCTCTTGCTGCATCCCAGGCTCTGCTTGGCTCTCTGGGCTGCAAGTGCTCACTGCTGGCTCCTGCTGAGCTTCTCCTCCCCCAGCACCCCCAAGGCCTTTTCTTCAGGGAGTTTTAACTGGTGGCTATGTGGAACTGGACTCATTATCTGGTTTTATGTGGGATTTCTTTTATATATGGAGAAGTCTATTTTTTTTTTTACTGTTGTTCTTTTTTTTTTTTTCTCCATCCTGTCCCTGAAAGGTCATTCCTTGAACTCTTGTCCTATACTGAAGTAGAAAGGAAGGTGCAGAGGGTTCTGTGCAGCAGTCAGTTGTGAATTGCCTTTGGTGGCATCATATGACTCAATCTTTGTCACACAATTTTTCTTCCCTTGCCTTTGTTTGTTTATTTTGGTTTTGACTTGCATGTTTGGGTTGAGTGGATATTGGGAAGCTCTGATTCCATGGCAGGTTGTTCTCAAGATTGACTTACCAGTCCCTGGCTCCATTTGATTTTCATGTAGGGATGCATTTTGAGTGTGTGTGTGTGTGTGTGTGATGGAGGATTTACTTGTGCTGCTGGTTTTTAACAAGCAGAATGAATTTTCCATTAGCAGCATTTTCAGTCTGGCAATAGCAGAATTTTATTTTCAGTGTCTGAAACTGGCAGCTGAGTTGCTTTGGCAGAGTTCTTTTACCTCCAGATGTTTTCTGGCCCTCTGTCCTGCTATTTAATGCCCTTGTGGCATCTTGTGGTTGTCATCTCACAGTCAAAGTGATATTTGCAAGGTTTTTTTTCTTTCTTTTTTATTTTTCTTTAACCTAGGGAGAGATGAGGGAAGGAAAAAAAAAAAAAAAAAGAAGGAGCTGTTGGGCAAATCCTGCAGCATCAAGATTAGGACAGAAGATAGAGCAAACAGTATATTTGATTCAATAACAACAGAATTATTTTTTCCCCCAGTAGTATCCTAAAGCAGAAACAGTAATTTGGAAGAGAAGGGGTGGAAAAGTGTTTGCATCTCTTACCCATATGAATTTGTTCAGGGCTAGATTGTAGATCCTATGTGGATATGTGAAAAGAAGGAAGGCGTAATTCCTGCTGGATTGCTTTCTTCCCAGAGCTGTTCTGCAAAAGCCGTGGCCTGAAGGAGAAAAGACAAAACCAAACAACCCCAAAGCAGTGTGTTTCAATAGATCTGTGTTGCTACACTTGGGATGAAGCAGAAATATTTAAGCCTTTGTACTCCTCTTCCTGTGACTTAGTCTGGAGAAGACTGAGAGGGGATCTGATCAATGCTTATCAATAGCTGAGGGCTGGGGGTCAAGTGGAGGGGGCCAAGCTCTTTTGGGTGGTGCACAGCAAGAAGCCAAGGAACAATGGAGACAAACTGGAACAGGGAAGGTTTCAGCTCAACAGGAGGAGAAACTTCTTTGGTGTGAGGGTGCCAGATCCCTGGAGCAGGCTGTCCAGAGAGGTTGTGGAGTCTCCTTCTCTGGAGCCTTTCCAACCCCATCTGGATGCATTCCTGTGCAGACTCCCCTGGGTGCTCCTGCTTTTGGTAGGGGGGATTGGTCTGGATGATCTCTGGAGGTCCTTTCCAACCTCTAATGTTCTGTGATTCTGTGATACTGAGACTTTGGAGTGCTGCAGGCTACAGCCCAGGATTTGACTGCCTGCTACAGGGCTCTAAGTCACTCCTGCCTCTCCTCAGCTTATGCGATCCCAGCTCTCCACTTAGCTCATGTGTTGAAATAGGAGACCCACTCTGATACTCCTCACATATGGTGAAGGATGTGGTGAGGAACTAGGCTACCAGAGTGTCCCAGATTCCCTTCTTCTAGCTGCACTGCCCTCGTGGCTGATGAATGAACAGTGTTGCAATACAGTCTGCAACGTGTGTCACCCCATAATGGCCTTTACAGAGGATACCAGGATTCTCCCATTTCCCCTTCTGCTTTAATGCAAGCATGACAGACATCTGAAAATGAAGAGAAAACAATAAAGAGCAGCAATAAAAGGAAGGCTGAAAGTGCAGGAGAGGGTGTAAGAAAGGAGTGCCTCAGACAGCAGCTTACTTGCAGGGAGATATCCTTAGGAGAAACTAATTTTATTGAATTCAATAAGAACTGCTGTGGGAGCTGAACTGAGTTTCTTGTTGGCTTACAAAGGAGATATTTCTTTCTGTCTTTGATGGATATGTTTCAGCAGTGAGGGAATGATTTCTCAGGATGTAGTCACTGGGTAACACAGACTCAGTGCTGTGATTTAAAGCCTGTTAACCAAAAAGGAGTTTGTTTATACTGTCAATTTTTATTCATTTTTTCCCCCTGGTTTATGCCAGGAGTATTTTTTTTTTTTTTTGAACCATGAATATTATTAAAAAGCAGAATACTGACAGGTAGAAAACCAGGACAATGCATATAAATGTATTAGTTTCTTGGCTTCTAGTTCCCAGGTTTCCCAGAGAGTCTCTCAAATCCATAACCTGTTTCTTGAGTTGATAGTTGCAGCTTTGTACAGTAACAAATGTTTGAAATTGATTTTTTTTTTTTTTTTGTTTGGTTGTTTTCCAGATAAGAAGTATCCAGGAGAATAAGAGACATCAGCAGCACTGGTGGTTATTATATGGCAGAGGTATGACCAAATACACAGCTCAGAACCCCCAGGGGAAGAGGACAGAGACAGAAAGAGGTAAGACTGATGGCATGTAGGAGCCCAGGGGTTTAGGGATTGATGAAATTTGCAGTTTATTAACAACAACAACAAAATTTTTTTGAAAGAAAGCTGCATCTTGAGCCTGTGTGGTCACAACAGAGAAACAGAGAGGCAGGAAAAGTATAGTGAAGGATTAAAGGAAGACAAACAAGAAAAATGGGGAATAGCAAAGTATCAGAGGAGTAGCAGAGGGAGGGGAAGAAAAAACCCCAAGAGGCCAACTAGAATAAGTAGGAGCAGAAAATGTATAGTTTGCCTATGATGTGCTACTTAGTGCAGCTTGTTTATTTATAGAGTGCTTTGGAGGAATCAAGTGGTCTTTAGCTGGGTTTTATGTCTTCCTTTAATAGAGGAGGACAACCATCTTCATTAGCAGAAGCTGCAGCAGGTTTTTAAGGCTGTTTTGGGTCCTTTCCTTCCTTAGAAAGCGCATTGATCCTTTCAGACTTGAGCTATGGCAGTAGATTACTTCTCTCTTGCTACAATAAGATGTTTCCCAACTCCTTGGCCTCTAAGAAGAGCATGCAAACAAAGCCTGCATGCCTCTGAAAAGCCAGGGAGCAGCCATACCACCCTGAAAGGGGCCAGGTATGTCAGCAGAATGTATTGAGCTGGTCAGTGTCAGGATTTCAGAGGAAAAGGTTGCAATTCTTTGAAGTGGTGGATGTGTGGAATAGATTGTGAAGAGTTTCATTCCCAGGCAGAAGGGTCATGATGTATCAGTACTGCTGCATCTAGAAGGTGGGGAAAGAAATTGCTGCTCTGGTCCCAGTTGGAATATATTTATTCCCAGGAAGGGAGTTTTATCTCTTGCATGGTTTTATGTCTTTTCATCATGTTTTTGGGAGGGAACCCCACACCTGTGATCCTGCCTGAAACAGGAACTGAGCCGTCAAAGTTGCCATATCGTTAAATCTAGCAAAATATTTTCAGTATCAACCTCATTTTTTATTTCTGGATGTACACATACATCCTCACAAGCAAATACATATATACATATAATATAAAATACAGTGTTATTATGTGCAGGTACCTTTTCACCTTCTTTTGTGGCTGTAACAAGAATCACCCAATTCCAATCTCTCACCTGTGTCTCGGCTGTCAAAACTTTTCCACTTTTGCCTTTTCTGTGACTCCTTCCTAAGCACTGGAAATCCTGAAGGATGAGTGGCAGCTGTCAAAATGTGCTGCTCACTGTGTATGAAGGGAAGCAAGGGTAGAAAAATGCTTATGGGAGGAAAGCACCTCTCATAAACTGATACAAATTGCAAGGACAGGGATATCTGCCAGGGAAGAGTTTGCCTCCCCACTCCAAGATCTTCTGGAAGCGGTTCCTTGATTTTGGAGGACAAGGTGATAGGATTGGTGGCATTACACTTCCAGCAGTAAAATGCTGACTAAAGAGACATTTTCAGGTGTTCCATCATGGTTCTGGGCTTCGTTTCTAAGGTCTTCCCTCTTTTGGCACTAGGTTTTCGCCCCATAAATCTCGAATTTTGCCATCCAGCATAGAGATGAAGCAGGCTGGAAGGATGAGCCAGCTAAAAAAAAAAGTGCTTAAAGTCTGACGTGACAAAGCTGCAAATTGCAGATCTCTGGTGTGGGGGGAAGGGGCCGCGAAGGACTTGAGCATTTTTATGAAGCACATGTCTTTACACTGTGGCAAATTGTGGTTCCAGCAGCGAGTTCTGATTTGCTTGCTTGGGAGGAAAAAAAAAAAGAAATAAAAGAAACAAACACTTCTGATGGTGAAAGAGGACGCCGTAGATGAGAGTTACCTCATGCCGATGTGCCGAATGGTTTTTAATCCATAGTTTGTAGGGGCTTTATAAAAGGAAGCGAGCACATTGCAGACACCTTAGGGCTGAGGGTGAGGATCGCGGAGGGAGGCAGCGCCGACATCCAACCCCGGGTGTCCTCCTGTTCCCTGCAGCCGCCCGCGGCCCTGCGAGGCCGAGAGCAGAGCCCGCTCTGCAGGGCAGAGCCGTGATGGAACAGCGAGAGGGCCGGTAAGCGGCGGCGGGCACCCCCGGGCGGGATGCGGCCGCAGCCCTGCCCCGCGGCGCCTCCATCCTCACCGCCGTGACCCAGAAGTTTAGCCGGCACGGTTCTCGGTTTGATTGAGGATTGCCGAGCGGGCTGCGGAGGGCTGATGAAGAGCGGCGGCACCGGCCGCAGCTCAGCCGCGGGAGGGATGGAGCTTGCCCGAAGCGGGGAGACGAATGACCGATTTCACCCCGCACGGACCAGGAGGGCCGAAAGCGGCGGCCGGGGGCGGCGGTCGGACTCCTGCTGACAGAGCCGGCCCCGGGGAGCGTGGGCCGCGGCGGCTGGGTCTGGGGGCTGCTCTCCACCCTTGGGAAGGTTAGACATTTGAAAAATACGTATCATAAAAAAGGGTGCGGTGGCAGAGCGCGGAGGCTGCTCGGAGGATGGGCAGCAGCTTTGGGCATTGTCTCTTTTTCCCCCCCTCCCCCAAATCCCAAAAGGACCCTCAATCGTGCACCCAAACAGAAAAGGGGAGCCCCTCCGGGGAGGGGGGGGCACACCCACATTGCTGCGGCTAGAGGTCGGCTCTGCCCCTTCCCGACTCAGCCCCCTCTTCCCATCCCCCCCGCCCCTTCTCCCTTTACCTGCCACTGCCCCGCCCGTCCGGGTGCCACCCCGGTGTGTGGGGGGGGGGGAGGGAGGGGTGGGCTGATGCCGGCCGGTCCGCGGCGGGGGCAGCGGGGCGTGGGGGCTGTGGGTGGCGGTGAAGGCGGCGTGTGACAGATGTCCTCCTCTGACAGCTCTCGGTATCAGCCCAGTGGCTCCCTGCCATTGGCTCAGTGCAGCCGACCGGCAAGGCTGCTCGCTATAATAACACTATGCCTGCCAGAGGCGCCAGCTCAGACGGCTCCGCCGCGGCCGTGCCGCCGCCGCTGCTGCTCCTCCTCCTCCCCCGGCAGCCCGCGCCGCGCCGCGCCTGAGGGGGCTGCACACACCGTCCTCCCTCCACCCCCGCTGCCGCCCCCGGGTCCCGCCGCCCCTCAGCGCCGCACATGCCGCGGGGCCCCGCCGGCCCTGGCCCTCCCCGCCGAGCCCAGGCCGGCCTGAGCGCCCCGCCGCTGGCGGGGAAGGCGGCCCCGGCCCCGTCCCCATGGAGTGCTACTACATTGTCATCAGCTCCGCGCACCTCAGCAACGGGCACTTTCGCAACATCAAGGGAGTTTTCCGAGGCCCCCTCAGCAAGAACGGCAACAAAACTCTGGTAATGGCTTCTTCTCTTGCCTCCCCGTCCTTCCCTTCTCTTTCACAGCGGCGGCTCCGGCTGCCTGGAAGCCGCTGCGTGCGCGTTGCCAGCGATGTGCGGCTGGTGCTGCCCTTACCGCCGTGTGCGGATGCGCTGCCCTCCGCTCCCGCCGCCCGGGCTCGCCTCCTTGCCGGCGAGAGCTGTGTCCCCGGCCCTCCGCGTTCCCTGGGGCGCTCGGTGCAGCGGTGGGCTAGGTGCTGGCGTGCCCGTTCTGGAGCTGCCGGTGTAGGGGGTGGTGGTGGAGAGGCTGCGAACGGAGAGCCCGGAGACCCTTCTCGGTGGGGAGCCGCAGGGCCGGGGCTCCACCGCCCTCGGTCCGGGGCGAGGCGGCAGCGGCTCCGCTGAGGCGGTTGGTGGGCATTCCTCCGCGGGGAGGGCTCCGGTTCGGTCATCCGGGGTTTGACTGCTACCACCCCCGGTGACTGCCAGCACCCCCGGTGACTACCGAGGGACAGCTGGAGGTCCTGCTCGATAAGGTGAAGAAAGGACCTCTGCGAAACTTGCTCACTCGAGAGCTCTTTGCGTAGAGAGATTCCTGTGTTGGAGAATAGCTTGAGAAGCGATGCACCTTTGTTTGTTTGTTTGTTTGTTTCTTAGTTGCCAAGTTTTCTTTTTTTTTTTGGTAAAAGCGGAACTGTGGGTTGGAGAGGAACTGATGGCTTTAGGCAGTTCGGCTAAGCTACTCCGCAGGCTGTTAAAACTGTGTCTGTACCTATATGCCACACTTTGATATCTTTACATCTAGTGGGTTTCCCGTGGTGTTTTGTTTTGGTTTTTTTTTTTTTTTTTATATCTTATGTTTTTGCTGACTCGCCTGGACTCGCTTTGCTATTACTGAACTTTAATGAAAGAGTTATGACGCGATGGCATTGGCAACACATGTGCTCTCCTGCCTGTTGAGATAAAAGGGGGTGCAGGATAGCAGCGGGTAGGGTGAGCTGCAGCACGCAGAATTTCAGTCACGGCACAACAAAGTGCGGACAGATGTCTGGAGAGTAGGATGGAGCTGAAAGAGAGGGGCTTAGGCGCGTTGCTTATTGCTCTCTCCCATCGCCGTCTTGCTCCAAAATCCCCGTTGGAGCAGACGGAGGAGAACTTAACACATTCTTGATCCCTCGAATGCACGACCTGTATTGACGGGGGAATTTACTGAAGTACTTAACATTTGCTGGAGTTGGCAAGCTTGCAATTTCGCCCTAAATAAAGAGATTAAAGGAAGTCTGAGCCAAGTCATAAAAATAGTAACTACTACGAGAGAATCCGAGGCAGATATTTTCCTCTGGCCGTTTCGAACGCTCGGTTCCCGCTTTCGCCTTGTAAATTTCGCTTTAACCGCGGGGGGTTTATTTGCCGTGGGTGCTGCGGGGTTTTTTTGATATTTTTTTGTTATTGTTGTTGTTTTCTCTTTTTTATGTTGTTTTTTTTTTTTTTCTTCCTTGTCAGGGAGATTACGTCCTTGAAATTCCAAACAAGTATTTGTAGTATCCATGAGATGGCAATATGTGTGTAATATTTCACTGCAGCAGTTGCAAAAACCCGAGGCTTACCGTAGGGGGAAAAAAAAAATAAATACTGGCTGTGCTTTAAATAAATCTCACAGAGCATCGATGGCCACCTTTCTGCTGAACAATTTCAGTGAGGATGCATTTGGCAGGGCTGAGAACACTCTGATGTAACTTTTGGACTCTGCATTGTCTTTGCCAATTCATGATTGATTCTTGCTTTAAGAGCATTTTATTCTTGCTTTTTTTTTTTCATTGTTATTATTTTGTTCCCTTGGCAAAAAAAAAAAAAAAAAAAAAAAAAAAAGAAAAGGAAAAGAAGAAAAGGCAATCCCTTCATTCTCAATGTTCCTGATTGATCTATTTGCTGGTAAAAAAAAAAAAAATCAGAGTTCCTCAACATACTTTGGTGTTATCTTAGGATTCAGATAAGCATCTTGTAGAAGTCTTACTCTGGAAAGAAACTGAACTCAACCCTGCTCTCCAGTGTGAAAGAGAATAGAAGTGAGGGGAGAAAAGACAGCATTGGTTGTGTTTGCCTTCCAGTTTTTTGGGGGGCAGCAAGTACTGGAACTGTCAAAGTTTGTTGTTGTTGTTTTGCTGGGTTATAAAAGGGAGAGTTCTTGATGTTGGCTCTGTGGACAGCAAGAAATTTCAGTAAGAAGCAAGTGGTGTGTATGCAGATATTGAGAGTTTTATTTTATTTTTTTTCTTTTAATATAAAGGAGGTAAAGACATCATTGACTTGTGGTATAGGGTGATGGGGTACTTCAGAAGCATTGGAGTACATTTCAGCCAGCTTCTATGGGAAAATCAAAGGTTGCATTGTTTCATTGGATTGGGCACATTCACTGTGTAAGCAGACTTGCAGACATCAAATAAGAGATGCAAATCTTTATTAGTAGAAAGGAGAATGTGTCTTTAGAAGTTCTGATAAGAATTGTAGCCTTTTAATATGCTCCTTGTGGCTTCCATCCTAGAATAAGCCCAGGAGAAACAGCAGTTTGTAAAACTAAACTCCAAGAACAGGCTGCCCAGAGAGGTTGTGGAGTCTCCTTCTCTGGAGATTTTCCAAACCCCAGCTGGATGCATTCCTGTGCAGACTCCCCTGGATGATCCTGCTGTGGCAGGGAGGTTGGATTGGATGATCTCTGGAGGTCTCTTCCAACCTCTGATGTACTGTGAGTGTTTCGGAGCCACTCTGACTCAGAGCTGTCTTCCCATTTTGATTTAAGCATTGTCCTCACCTGTGCTCCAGGCTCTCTAAAATCTCTGCTTCCTCATAAGCTGAGGAGGGCTTGAAAACAGCCTCTGCTTGCACAGCATGGGTTTGCTTCTGTGTAAAACTTAAGGTTCTTCTTAAGCTTTGCTTCCCTTAAGAAAAGTTCTGCCACCACACTGTCTAGAAGGAAAGATGACTCTGTGTGGGGCAGCGGAAGCTCATCACAAGGAGGAAAGTGCTGGTCCTAGTCAAACGATGGTGACGATTCAGGACAATTGTACTCAGCTCTGGGGAGGCCACACCTGGAGTGTTGTGTCCAGTTTTGGGCACCTCAGTCCAAGAGAGATGTGGAGGTGCTGGAGGGAGTGCAGAGGAGGGCAAGGAAGCTGGAAAGGGCCTGGAGAAGAAATCTGATGAAGAGTGACTGAAGGAGCTGGGGATGGTTAGTGTGAAGCAGAGGAGGCTGAGGGGAGACCTCCTGGCTCTCTGCAGCTCCCTGAAAGGAGATTGTGGAGAGGCTGATGTTGTTCTCTTCTCACAGGTAATTAGTGATAGACAAGAGGGAACAGCCTCAAGCTATGACTGAGCAGGTTTAGACTGTACATTAGGAAGGATTTTTCCCATCCAGAGTGGTCATGGATTGGAATGTGCTGGGCAGGGAGGTGGTGGAGTCCCCAAGCCTGGCTGTGTTTGAAGGTGGTTTGGCTGTGGTGCTTGGGGCTGTGGTTTAGGGGTGAGCCTTGTAGAGCAGGGTTGTGGGTTGGACTTGGTGATCCTGAGGGGCTCTTCCAACCTGAATGTTATTGTGATTTTTCTGTGAATGTCATGAAGTGTATCTTCAAACCTGGAGCTGGTTAGGTTTCAAGGGAGGGAGCTCATTAGAACTTTTGGCTACTTTCCCACTCTGGAGTGACCTGGTCTTCACCTGCACCTCATCTTTATCTCCCTACTCTCCAAGAGAAAAACCTTAGAAACACTTTTCCCTGCCTGTTTGTCCCTACATTGTCCATTCTCTGCCTGTGTCCTGTCTCACACAGAATTAGTCACTTAAAGCTTTTTGAAATTCCAGTTCAAAGCTCCTAGCAGGTAATAAGAAGAAAGAACTACAAACCTTTGCTCACCTATCAGGGAGCATGAAACACAAAGCTTTGCCCTTCTAAAAGAGTCTATCAGTGGAGAGCATCAGGGAGTTACATCTTAGTAAGAAAAAAAGATGGAATAACAGTGTTGTTATTCCCTGTTCGCAGGCATGGCCTCTCTCTAAGTTGTATTTACCTCTAATGCTGCATCAGAGGGTTACATCTTGGTAAGAAAAGATGGAGTAACAGTGTTGTTATTCCCTGTTCCCAGGCATGGCCTCTCTCTGAGTCATATTTACCTCTAATGCTGCATCAGAGGGTTACATCTTGGTAAGAAAAGATGGAATAACAGTGTTGTTATTCCCTGTTCCCAGGCATGGCCTCTCTCTGAGTCATATTTACCTCTAATGCCTACTGAGTGCAGGGCTTTGAGGTGAGGTTATTTGGGAGGTGGAGAGAAGTGGGTGAGGGGTGAAGATAGGAAGTAGGAGAAGAAAGGGAAGACTATGGTTGTGTTTCTCAAGGGAAAACATAACCTGAGCTTGGAGAGAAGTGAAAGGTGCAAGAGGGAACACAGCAAGGGATGGATTTAGACAAACTGAGGAAAGAGGCTACAGTAAAAGAAAAAAACAACCAACAAACCCACAACTTTTTATATTAAATTGAAAAAGAAAAAAGCTTGTGAATGAACCCTGAGTGAGATGATGAGTTTGGATAAAAGAAATTGGTGGTATTTGGGGCTGCTGGATAAAGCTTTATCCTCTCCCACTACAGTTTCTCCTGTCTGAAATATCCTCCAGCTAGATAGAATCTCATAGCAATAGGTAATCTGCTACTGGAGTGCTGTGTGGCAGCTCTTTGGAAGGGATTTGTGTGTGTGTGGATGGAGCACTGTCCAAGTGAACCAAGTGGTCTTTGAGTGGCAGATGGGTTTTGAACAAGCAACTCCAAACATCCCCTGTGTGGTCGGTGGTGTGCAATGATGCTGCTTATGTCTGGTGCTCTCCCTGCAGCTTTCCTGCAATCCTGTGTGTGCCTTGGTGTGTTTTAGTCAGTCCACAGAGGTCTGATTGTGCTTGGCCATTTCACAGAATGACAGGGGAGGGACAGGAAGGAGATCATCTGGATCTCCAACCCCCCTGCCAGAGCAGGTTCACCTAGAGCAGGTTGTAGAGGATGGCATCAAGACAGAGTCTGAGACTCCCCCACTTCTTTGGGCAGCCTGCACCAGGGCTCCCCACCCTCAAGATGAAGAAGTTCTTCCTCATGTTTAGATGGAACTTCTTATGTTCAAGTTTGTGCCCATTACCTATTATCCTGTCACTGGGCTCCACTGAAAAAAGCCTGGCCCCATCCTCCTGACACTCAGCCTTTAAGCATTTATAAACATTGATGTGATCTCCCTCAGTCTTCTCTTTTCCAGGCTAAAAAGCCCCAAGTCCCTCAACCTTTCTTCATAGGAGAGATGTTCTAGTCCCCCAACCATCTTCACAGCCCTTTGCTATGCCCTCTCAAGCAATTCCCTGTCCTGAGGGAACTCTGATGTCTTGTCAGAGTTTTTTGAAGCTTTTCCCAAGGCTGTTCTTTATAGCAGCAGCAGTTCATAGAAATTTGTTTGCTACCAACTCTTTTTTTTTTTTTCCTCCCCCCTACAAATCTCCTGAAGTTTTCCCCATATTTACTGTGTTCTCCAGGTTTTGGGTTCTTTTTTTTAATGCCTTATATTATTGCTGTCAAATCACACAAGTCTTTCCTTGTAATTCATCATCCTTGCTGTGGTGGCTGTGCCTTGCAGGTTAGGATCTCAACAAGCATTGAAACGTGTATGGAAAACAAAAACCAAACCAAACCCAGCTCTCTGGAGTGAGGAATCAGCTGTTTGGGATCACTACCACAGGTGGTTTGCTAAGTCCTTCACATGGATTTCGGAATGGAAACTGAACCATTTAAAAAGGCTTACCCTAGTTACCAGGACCTGTTGGTCAGGGAGAGAACTGATGCTTTGTTTGGTCTGCTGAGTAGTGTGAGGTGTCCCTGCCCATGCCAGGGGGTTGGAACTAGATGGTCCTTGTGGTCCCTTCCAACCCTGACAGATTCTATGATTCTATGAGTAGCTGGTCCATGGATGGTGACTGCGTATCTGCTGGTTCACCCTAAGATATTCCATTTGTGGAAATGCCTTCATCTACTGCATCCAGTTCTGCAGCCTCTGTTACGAGAAAGATCTGGAGGTGTTGGAAGGTGTCCAGAGAAGGACCACGAGGATGAGCAGAGGGCTGGAGCTCATCTCCTATGAGGACATACTTGAAAGAGTTGGGGTTGTTCAGTCTGGAGAAGAGAAGTCTCTGAGGAGACCTTCTTGTGGCCTTCCAGGATCTGAAGGGGGCTACAGGAAAGCTGGGGAGGGACTTTTGAGGGTGTCAGGGAGTGATAGGACTGGGGGGATGGAGCAAAACTAGAAGTGGGGAGATTCAGATTGGATGTGAGGAAGAAGTTGTTCCCCATGAGGGGACACTGGCAGAGGTTGCCCAGGGAGGTGGTGGAAGCCTCATGCCTGGAGGTTTTTGCAGCCAGGCTGGATGTGGCTGTGAGCAACCTGCTGGAGTGTGAGGTGTCCCTGCCCATGGCAGGGGGATTGGAACTGCCTGATCCTTGTGGTCCTTCCCAACTCTGGCTAATTCCATGATTCTACAGGCATGAAGAACCAGCCTAGGAGGGCTAATTCACCTCTTTTAACTGGGCAGATTGATTTGTTTGTTTGTTTTCCCTGGTGGTGATCAGAATGAGGAAGGTCCTACTGCTTGCCCAAGGAGGACAGTGAAAAGTTTAGAGCCATATATCTATATATATAAAAAAATTCTGATTTTAAGTGTCTGGTTGGTAGTGATGGAAAGTAGGTAAGATAAAAATGTTCCTGATAAGTAGCTTGCTAAAGAACTGTAGTTTCAAATGGATTGAGCACAGAAACCTATTATTGTGTATAACAATCACCCAATCACCTTTCCATATGCATCTATATAGGTTTATACTTGGGTTATAAATATGAGGGTGGTGAGAGACTGGCAGAGGTTGCCCAGGGAGGTGGTGGAAGCCTCATGCCTGGAGGTTTTTGCAGCCAGGCTGGATGTGGCTGTGAGCAACCTGCTGGAGTGTGAGGTGTCCCTGCCCATGGCAGGGGGGTTGGAATTGGCTGAGCCTTGAGCTCCCTTCCAACTCTGACAATTCTCTGATTCTATGTACACAGGGGACTTTGAGGATAAAAGTGAGAGAGTGATCCCCTCCCCCTCAAGGGAGTCAAGCAGTCACAAATGATCTCAAACTCGAATCAAACTCTGAGCTCAGTGTGCTAAGCCTTGTGGAGAGGAAGAGTGGATGAACTTCAGGGGGGTTACCCATGTAGTACAGACTCCTGCCTCCCAGTCAGCTTGGACATAGGTGTAGGGAGTGCATGCTGACCTTTAAAATACAGTGTGTAGAATCATAGAATTGTCAGGGTTGGAAGGGACCTCAAGGTTCAGCCAGTCCCAACCCCTGCCATGGGCAGGGACACCTCACACTCCAGCAGGTTGCTCACAGCCACATCCAGCCTGGCTGCAAAAACCTCCAGGCATGAGGCTTCCACCACCTCCCTGGGCAACCTCTGCCAGTCTCTCACCACCCTCATAGGGAAGCCCATCTCCCTAACATCCAATCTGAATCTCCCCACTTCTAGTTTAGCTCCATTCCCCCAGTCCTGTCTCTCCCTGACACCCTCAAAAGTCTCTCCCCAGCTTTCTTGTAGCCCCCCTCAGATCCTGGGATGGCACAATAAGGTCATGGGCAGGGTCACCTCACACTGTGTATGTGCAGGTCTATCTGTAATGCCCCGTAAAGAGTGGCTGAGGGAACTGGGGTTGTTTAGTTTGGAGAAAAGGAGGCTGAGGGGTGGCCACCTCAATCTTTACAACTCTCTGAAAGGAGGTTGTAGTAAGTGGGTGTCAGTCTGTTCTCCCTAGTAGCAAGTGACAGGACAAGAGGAGATTGCCTCAGGCTGTGCCAGGAGGGGCACAAGTTGGAGATAAGGAAAACTTCCTTCAGTGGAAGTGTTGTCAAGCCTTGGAAGAGGCTGCCCAGAGAAGTGGTTTGATTCATCATCCCTGGAGACAAAGACACTTAGACATGGTGCTTAGGGAAGTAGTTTGGCAGCCAGCTTGGTAGTGCTCAGATCATGGTTGGACTGAATGATCTTAAAGGTCTTTTCCAGCCTCATCAGTTCTATGAAATCCATTTAGCCCATCTTTTATTTATCCACTTGCTTGGACCATCAGCTAGCTTGCCTTTCAGGTTTATTGAACACAACTGCTTTGAATTTTTAGTTATATACCTCTTTATCTATATGTATCTTGAGATATATATATAATCTATATATACCTATATAAATACTTATGACCTCTTTTAAAAGTCCTAGGGCTTAGTTCTGCTTTGATAAAAGCACTGTGGAGTTCAGAAATGGAGATGCTGGAACCTGTCCAGAGAAGGGCCACGAGGATGAGCAGAGGGCTGGAGCTGCTCTGCTCTGGAGACAGCCTGAGAGAGTTGGGGTTGTGCAGTCTGGAGAGGAGAAGGCTCTGAGGAGACCTTCTTGTGGCCTTCCAGGATCTGAAGGGGGCTCCAAGAAAGCTGGGGAGGGACTTTTGAGGGTGTCAGGGAGTGATAGGACTGAGGGGATGGAGAAAAACTAGAAATGGGAGATTCAGATTGAATGTCAGGAAGAAATTTTTCCCCATGAGGGTGGTGAGAGACTGGCAGAGGTTGCCCAGGGAGGTGGTGGAAGCCTCATCCCTGGAGGTTTTTGCAGCCAGGCTGGATGTGGCTGTGAGCAACCTGCTGTGGTGTGAGGTGTCCCTGCCCATGGCAGGGGCGTTGGAACTGCCTGATCCTTGAGGTCTCTTCCAACCCTGACAATTCCATGATACTGTGTGGCATTCTATCTCTCCCTGTATGAGCCCAAACAAATAGTTAGAGCTGGAGTCCAATGTGAAGCAGATTTACACTGGGCCAAGCTTCTGCTTCAGAGCTACTACTGAGGCAGACTTTTGGAGTGTAATAGCTTCTTAAATGCATGGCAAATTTCCAACAAGTTGGTGTTCTGTTGGGTGTAATTACACCATTACCATGGTTCAATTAGGTCACTTGCTTAGTTGTTGAGTTGGTTTTGTGTTTTTTTTTTTTTTCCAGGCCTTAAAGAGAGAGTCTGAGGAGAGCCTTTGCCTAGAATATTTCCCCATGCAAATATCCACAGCAATCTCTTAGCTCAGAGATAGATCCCATCAGTTGTAACACGTTACTCCAAGTGGCAGTCAGTGCTGCTGACACGTTTTAACACATCAGTAACTGGCAAAGAGTAAGTTGGTTTCTGTATTTTTCAGAACCACACAGGTTTTTTGGGATTCATTAAAAGCATTGAACCTTCTCACAGAGCAGGTTTGCAGTTCTGAAAGTCTCAGCTTTTCCTGCAGGCTGTGGGAACGTGCTGGGGTTTCTGACCTTCCTATCAGGAGGGATTCAGCTAGTTGAAAACACAATATAGAGAACACTGAGTGGCCTTTTAGTTTCATAGAATCACAGCATTGCCAGGGTTGGAAGGGACCTCAAGGCTCAGCCAGTTCCAACCCCCTGCCATGGGCAGGGACACTTCACACTCCAGCAGGTTGCTCACAGCCACATCCAGCCTGGCTGCAAAAACCTCCAGGCATGAGGCTTCCACCACCTCCCTGGGCAACCTGTGCCAGTCTCTCACCACCCTCATGGGGAACAACTTCTTCCTAACATCCAATCTGAATCTCCCCATTTCTAGTTTTGCTCCATCCCCCCAGTCCTATCACTCCCTGACACCCTCAAAAGTCCCTCCCCAGCTTTCTTGTAGTCCCCTTCAGATCCTGGAAGGCCACAAGAAGGTCTCCTGGGAGCCTTCTCCTCTCCAGACTGCACAACCCCAACTCTCTCAGGCTGACCTGGAGCCAGACCAGCTCCAGCCCTCTGCTCATCCTCATGGCCCTTCTCAGGACACCTTCCAGCACCTCCAGGTCCTTCCTGGAACAGAGGCTCCAGAACTGGACACAGAGCTCCAGGAGTGGTCTGAGCAGAGGGGGAGAATCACCTCCCCCACCCTGTTGAGTGACACTTAGGGCTTTCCAGGAGGAACCACAGATCTCTGCACAAAAAAAAAAAGCTATCAAATAGATCCATTTTGAGATGTAGGGATTGATGAAGATAATTGCAGCAAAATCAATCCAGAGCATTTTCTGTTGTTTAAAACCTTAATACATGAGAATGTATTGTGAGAGACTGGCAGAGGTTGCCCAGGGAGGTGGTGGAAGCCTCATGCCTGGAGGTTTTTGCAGCCAGGCTGGATGTGGCTGTGAGCAACCTGCTGTAGTGTGAGGTGTTCCTGCCCATGGCAGGGGGGTTGGAACTGGATGATCCTTGAGGTCCCTTCCAACCCTGATAATTCTATGATATTATGGTGGTTAGTAATGATGGTAGCCTTTTTTATAGCATAGGTTTTATAACACTGCCTTGTGGTGGTGGGAAGTGAGTTGATTTATTTATTTGTTTATTTGTTTGTTTTGTTTGCTCACTTGCACTTCAAAACATGGGAAAGGAAGGGAGCCTTCCTCATTTAGCTGTGCCTGCCCAATGCCTTCTAAACCAATACCAGTCAGCCCCTTTGTGTTTTTCCACACATTTTTCAGAGGGAGAACAAATGCTTTTCCTCCAGCATTCTTGAGAGTCTGTTCCATGATGAGCTGTGACTTAATATTGTTTAAAAAACAAAACCAGAGAAGCCAAGCCCTAAAGTGAATAGAACAACATTTACTCATAAGGAAGCACAATATTTGTCATGTTTAACCTCCTTTTGTTTTGGTTTGATTTCAGTGGTGATAGGAAGCTGCATGAAGGCGTTAGGAACCTGGAAATTTAATCTCAGAGTGTAATTAATTTCTTTTGTTCATGTGTGTTTATGATTCCCTTCACTTTGGGTACAGATCACAGAGGTTGGAAGGGACCTCCAGAGGCCATCGAGTCCATGCCAGAGCAGGACCAGAGAATCCAGCACAGGTCACACAGGAACACATCCAGATGGGGCTGGAGAGTCTCTAGAGAAGGAGACTCCACAACCTCTCTGGGCAGCCTGTTCCAGTGCTCTGTCACCCTCACAGTGAAGAAGTTCCTCCTCATGTTGAGGTGGAACCTCCTGTGCTGCAGTTTCCATCCATTGCCCCTTGTCCTATCCCAGGGCACAACTGAGCAGAGCCTGTCCCTGTCCCCTCCTCTTGACCCCCAGCCCTCAGCTATTGATAGACATTGATCAGATCCCTCTCAGTCTTCTCCTCTCCACACTAAACACCCCCAGGGCTCTCAGCCTCTCCTCCCCAGGCAGTGCTCCAGGTCCATTCAGCATCCTTGCAGCCCTCCCTTGGACTCTCTCCAGCAGATCCCTGTCCCTCTTGAACTGGGGAGCCCAGACCTGGATGCAATATTCCAGGTGAGGTCTCAGCAGGGCAGAGCAGAGGGGGAGGAGAACCTCCCTGGCTCTGCTGGACACACTCCTCTGAATGCCCCCCAGGACCCCATTGGCCTTCTTGGCCCCCAGGGCACATTGCTGTCCCATGCAGAACTTGTTGTCCACCAGCACTCCCAGCTCCTTCTCCTTGGGGCTGCTCTCCAGCAGATCCCCTCCCAACCTGCACTGCTTAGATGGGGCAGAGGATTTTGTGTTTTTCCCTTGTGCAGAGACTGTTGGTTCTGAACCATCTGAGTTGTGTGTGAGCAGGAATTTCTGTGGAGCTTTATTTTATTTTATTTTATTTTATTTTAACCTTTTTTATTTTACTTTATTTTTCTTTGTTTATTTTACTTTATTTTATTTTTCTTTGTTTATTTTACTTTATTTTATTTTTCTTTGTTTATTTTACTTTATTTTACTTTGTTTTACTTTTATTTTTTATTTTATTTATTTTTGGTAATTAGGTCAGATTGCAAATTTCAAATTGTTTCCCTCATAGAATTTTAAGTGGTAGCAGTTCCACAGCCTGTTTTGGAAGAAAGAAAATGCAAATTCTTCCCCCACACAGCTGGAAGAGTGAAAAAAAATCCTCAAATAATGCCTGAAGAATAATCTCCAAATCTCCCGCCTGGCACTGCTCTTCTCATTGCATATGATAAAGAGCAGGATTTTGCCTTAAAATTCTCCAAGCATCTTGGAAAATGTTTATATTTGGTTTAAAGAACTGAGAGGGAGAGAGTTGTGTTGTGGTGGGTTTTTTTGTTTGTTTTTTTGTTTTTTTGTGAGTATCTCATCAATATTCTTGGTTTGCACAAAAGATTTAGGACCTGTCAGGCTGTTTGGTCTGGCTGTGCTTGTTTGCATTGCTTTAAATTTACTATTTTATTGTTCAGAGGAGGAGAGAGAGAGAAAGAAAAGAGAAGAGAATTCCTTCTCCAAGTAGGAAGTGATCAGGCTACCTCCTGGGGGGCCCAGCTCAACTCAAATATTCATGCTGCTGGGTTTCACACAGCTGGCACAGAGCTGAATCCCTTACCCTGGCCAAGTCTTGGGCAGGTTGTTCTCTTGAAGACATCGTAGGGCAAAACCTCTGCTGGAGGTTGCCTCCTCACCTTAGAGAAATAGGTATCTGGAATAGGGAAAGTGCTTCCTTTCCAGGCACCACCTGGAATATTGCATCCTGTTCTGGGCTCCCCAGTTCAGGAGGGACAGGGATCTGCTGGAGAGAGCCCAAGGGAGGGCTCCAAGGATGCTGAAGGGACTGGAGCAGTGCCTGGGGAGGAGAGGCTGAGAGCCCTGGGGGTGTTTAGTGTGGAGAGAAGACTGAGAGGGGATCTGATCAATGTCTATCAATAGCTGAGGGCTGGAGGTCAAGAGGGAGGGGACAGGGACAGGACAAGGGGCAATGGATGGAAACTGCAGCACAGGAGGTTCCACCTCAACATGAGGAGGAACTTCTGCACTGTGAGGGTGACAGAGCACTGGAAGAGGCTGCCCAGAGAGGTTGTGGAGTCTCCTTCTCTGGAGCCTTTCCAGCCCTGTCTGGATGTGTTCCTGTGTGACCTGTGCTGGATTCTCTGGTCCTGCTCTGGCCGTGGGGTTGGACTTGGTGATCTTTGGAGGTTCCTTCCAACCCCTAACATCCTGTGAGCCTGCTTGCCACTAAGACGCTTTGTGGCAGTTTAGGCTGGGTGCCCCCTGCCACTGCTGCATGAGATACACCTCTGGTGTCCTGGGTGCCCACCCACAGGGGTGGACACAGGAAACGACGTATTTCTACCCATAAATCCTGCACCCTATAAGGCCATCTGCAGAGTCATTCTCTTCCTCTTTCTTCCCTCTCTGCTCCCATGGGAGATGTCCTCTCTTATCGGGTAATGCCGGGGGAGTATCCTCAAGGCCTCTTAGCCCTGTCTAGGCCTAATGCCAGGAGGAGAATGGAGGGGGGGCAGTCTCAGACCTGGCCAGCCTGAGACTTGCCTAGCAGCGGGAGGGGGAAGAAAGAGCCCTGGGGGGTTTGGGTTTACCCTCAGGTGGGCAGAAGGGAAGGATTGGGAAGCTTTGGGAATTCTGTGAGGCGTTCTGTATGC
This sequence comes from Indicator indicator, assembly GCF_027791375.1. NCBI lineage: Eukaryota > Metazoa > Chordata > Aves > Piciformes > Indicatoridae > Indicator > Indicator indicator. The sequence continues at coordinate 2,309,657 of NC_072014.1, read as the reverse complement.
TTTTGGGATATTCTTGGCACTATCCTTTGTAGTCTTTTGTAGCTTCACCAATTGCTTTTCCATTTAAACTTTCCATCACTCTCCAATCCGTTTGTGTGAGTCTCATTCTTTTGTCCCTCTCGGGGCAAGAGACGATCTGTCTGGCCTCAAACCAGGACACATGGCACAGGAAATACAGATCAGTGTATCTGAGGCTTGTCAGACTGCAATGTTAGTAGAAGTCTTTTCTGTGTGTAGGTCTCCATAAGGTTTGGTGATTTATTTATTACTTATTTATTCTTCAATACATCAACTTGCAACTTGATTTGCCTGGCAGAACCTAAATGTTCTTTGAGGGTATCTGTTTAAATACCTGTAGCCTGGAAGCATTTAATTGCTGCTGAAGGTGTTTTTAACAGGAGACCACAACAGCACTAGAGAACACAGTGCATCAGCTACTACATCATGAAAGAGATTTAGTTCAGATGCCTGGAGTTAAAACTTGGGGACTGTATAAGGAACTGGTTGCCCAGGGAGGTGGTGGAAGCTTCATCCCTGGAGGTTTTTGCAGCCAGGCTGGATGTGGCTGTGAGCAACCTGCTGTAGTGTGAGGTGTTCCTGCCCATGGCAGGGAGGTTGGAACTGGATGATCCTTGAGGTCCCTTCCAACCCTGACAGTTCTATCATTCTATGCTAACTGCTGACTATTTAATCACTTGCTTTGGGTTCTAAATTGGGGAAGAAATAGTAGTGGTATAAATAATTTTATACCAGAGATGTTTGGTTTCTTATCTGCTTGCAGTGTAGCACACCAGACTGGAGCCTCCAGGAGCTTGTTGTTTTATTTTATTTTTTTTAAAGTCTTGTATATTTACAAAATATTCTTTATTGTCAGAAAGAAAAAGAAAAAAAAGGAAGTGATAGAGCATTTAGGTTGGCTTGAAAGGGAGTGATGGAGCATTTAGGTTGGCTTGAAAGTGAGAGATGGAGCATTTAGATTGGCTTGAAAGTGAGAGATGGAGCATTTAGGTTGGCATGAAAGGGAGAGGATGGAGCATTGAGACTGGCATGAAAGGGAGAGGATGGAGCATTTAGGTTGGCTTGAAAGGGAGAGGACGGAGCATTTAGGTTGGCTTGAAAGGGAGAGGACGGAGCACTGAGGTTGGCTTGAAAGGGAGAGGACGGAGCACTGAGGTTGGCTTGAAAGGGAGAGGACGGAGCACTGAGGTTGGCTTGAAAGGGAGAGGACGGAGCACTGAGGTTGGCTTGAAAGGGAGAGGACGGAGCACTGAGGTTGGCTTGAAAGGGAGAGGACGGAGCACTGAGGTTGGCTTGAAAGGGAGAGGACGGAGCACTGAGGTTGGCTTGAAAGGGAGAGGACGGAGCACTGAGGTTGGCTTGAAAGGGAGAGGACGGAGCACTGAGGTTGGCTTGAAAGGGAGAGGACGGAGCACTGAGGTTGGCTTGAAAGGGAGAGGACGGAGCACTGAGGTTGGCTTGAAAGGGAGAGGACGGAGCACTGAGGTTGGCTTGAAAGGGAGAGGACGGAGCACTGAGGTTGGCTTGAAAGGGAGAGGACGGAGCACTGAGGTTGGCTTGAAAGGGAGAGGACGGAGCACTGAGGTTGGCTTGAAAGGGAGAGGACGGAGCACTGAGGTTGGCTTGAAAGGGAGAGGACGGAGCACTGAGGTTGGCTTGAAAGGGAGAGGACGGAGCACTGAGGTTGGCTTGAAAGGGAGAGGACGGAGCACTGAGGTTGGCTTGAAAGGGAGAGGACGGAGCACTGAGGTTGGCTTGAAAGGGAGAGGACGGAGCACTGAGGTTGGCTTGAAAGGGAGAGGACGGAGCACTGAGGTTGGCTTGAAAGGGAGAGGACGGAGCATTTTTTTCTTTGATTTTTTTAAAGTACAATACTTTTCCTGCTGCTTGTGTATATGATACATTCTTCAAAATACCCTCAGGTGATGCTTCAGAAGTCTCTCAGGTTATCAGTGGAATATAATCCTGACTAGATCTGGGGCTTGCTGATGTTTAAGAGGAGCCTGGGTGAGGCACTCAGTGCCATGGTCTGGTTGATTAGATGTTGTTGGGTGATCAGTTGGGCTTGATGATCTTGGAGGTCTCTTCCAACCTGGTGGATTCTGTGATGCTGCACATCCCAGCATCTGTATTTCCAGTTTGAATCACTGTGTTGGAAAGTCTTAGATCTGTGCTTAAATCATTTAACTGTCTTCATAAGTGAGATGTGCTCTGCAACTACCTGAAAGGAGGTTGTAGCCAAGGGGGTTGGTCTCTTCTCCCAGGCAACCAGTCGCAGAACAAGAGGACAGAGTCTCAAGCTGCTCCAGGGGAAGTTTAGGCTGGAGGTGAGGAGAAAGTTCTTCCCAGAAAGAAAGATTGTCCATTGGGATGTGCTGCCCAGGGAGGTGGTGGGGTCACCATCCCTGGAGGTGTTCAAATAAAGCTTGGCTGTGGCACTTGGAGCCAGGGTTTAGTTGTCAGGAGGTGCTGGCTGATAGGTAATAGGTTGGACTTGATGATCTCTGAGGTTTTTTCCAAGCTGGTTGATTCTGTGATTGTGTGATTGATTTTTTTTTTTTTTTTTCCCTCTTCTCATTGTAATGCTGATTTTCTGAAATTTTTATAGAGGAGAAAACCTCAGAAGGATCCAGGGAGACCTAATTGCCACCTGAAGGGGGCCTGCAAGAAGGCTGGAGAGGGACTGCTTATGAAGTCCAGTAGTGATAGGACAAACGGCAGTGGTTTGAATTTAGAGAAGATTTGGATTGGATGTTAGGAAGACGTTCTGCAGAGTGAGGGTGGTGGAACACTGGAAGAGGTTGCCCAGGGAGGTGGTTGAGGCTCCGTGCCTGGAGATCTTCAAGGTGAGGCTGGAGAGGGCTGTGGGCAACCTGATCTAGTTGGGGATGTCCCTGCTGAGTGCAGAGACGCTTGGACTGGATGAGCTTTGGAGGTCCCTTCCAGCCTGGGATATTCTATGATATTATTTGTCCTTCTGCTGTGCAAATGAGCAACTAAGTCATCTGAGACCTGTTTGTTTGGCAAGTAGTGGATGTGAGTGATGAAGTGGAATTAAGAATTAGAAGGAAAAAAACAAAGCAAACCCCAGTTTTAAAGGACAACTTCTAAAGGTTTCTGGAACTGTAACACTGATGGCCTGTTGAGCAGAGAGAAGTGTGTGCTACCCACAGGATGTCAGAAATGCTTGGGAGCTTCTTTATGAAACACCTTTGAGAGCTCATGGGTATGGAAGTGTCAAGGCAGCGTAATTAGAAAAGCTCTACTTGAAACCTGGGAGCTGTAGCATTGTGCTGGCAGCTGCAGGGTGGTGACAGAGTGTGGCCAGAGTGGACTTGCTTTAGATGTTGCTGAGAAGTTTAAAAAGGAGGAAAAGCAGAGTTTTCCAGTGCACTTGTATTGGAGAGGCATAGTGCAGCTGGGTGTGCAAAGGAAACAAATACCCAATGTATGGCACAGAGTCATACAATCACCCAGCTTGGAAAAGGCCTCAGAGGTCATCAAGTCCAACCTATCACCTAATCCCTAACATCTCCTGACAACTAAACCCTGGCTCCAAGGGCCACAGCCAAGCTTTTTTGGAACACCTCCAGGGATGGTGACTCCACCACCTCCCTGGGCAGCACATCCCAGTGGCCAATTACTCTTTCTGGGAAGAACTTTCTCCTCACCTCCAGCCTAAACTTCCCCTGGCACAGCTTGAGACTGTGTCCTCTCCTTCTGTCCCTGCTTGCCTGGGAGAAGAGCCCAACCCCCACCTGGCTACAACCTCCCTTCAGGGAGTTGTAGAGAGCAATGAGGTCTCCCCTGAGCCTCCTCTTCTCCAGGCTAAGCACCCCCAGCTCCCTCAGCTTCTCCTCATATTCCTCCAGACCTCTTTTCAGCCTTGTTGCCCTTCTTTGGACACCTTCAAGTATCTCAATGTCCTTCTTAACTTGAGGAGCCCAGAACTGGACACAGTTCAGAGAAAGAAAAAGTTATCCAACAGTAGCAACAATGACAGTGACTAATGATAGGAGGAGGTTGGAGAAGGAGAATAAACTACAGCTTGGGGACAAAGGTTTGCCTGTCACTGCCAGCAGGTTGGTGGTGGCAGTCATCTGCCCTTGTTGGTTCAGCTTCTTACCTTGCAGATTCTCAGAGGGGTTGTGCTCCCTTTCCTCTTGGAGATGTGTAGTGGAAGGCAATGGACACAAGTTGGGATGTGGGAAATCTGATCAGGTACAAGGAAAAAAGAATTAAAAAAGAAAGTGAGGGTGCTCAAACGCTGGGAGAAATGCCAGAGAATGACTGTGGGATCTCCATCTTTGGAGATGCTAAAACTCCACTGAGCAGCCTTGGATGTGCTTTTAAGCAAGGTGTAGGACTGAATGTCTCTTGCATCCTCAGTCAATGTAATGATTCCATGCTGCAGCTGTAGGAGTGGCTTTTAACTGAATGCACTGAGGTGGAGCAAGGCATATCACTGTCCCATTGTGGTGGGTTGAAAATCCCTCCCCCACCACACGCACACATGAACTTTGCCAGACCAGCTGAGTTGGAAGCAGATGAAAGGTGTGTTTAAAAGCAAAACTACAATCTACAATGGAATGCAATCAATGTGTACAAAATATGCAATATTTACAATCAATAAACAGCACAAGGACCCCTCCTAGCCAAGGACCAGGGGAGCTGCAACAGCTTCTGTACAAAAAAGACAAGAGAAAGGAGCAGAGGAAGTTGCTGTTAGACTTAGCCAAGACAATGGAGCCAAGGTCAAGCAGAAGCCACTTAGGATATCCCAGCCTGAGGAAGCAAGAAGAGAGAGATTGTTTTGGGACCCAATTTATCTCTCCAATGGGATTGTTTAGAACTTCCTTTTTACACCCAATAGTGATTTATTTACATTTTTTTTTACTACTTTCTGCTCAAGATCTGTAGAAAAAAAATGTTGAAGGCATAGCCTTAAGCCTACCACACCCATCCTGCTCCCAGCCTCTCAGGACCACAGGATGCTTGTGGCTTGCCTCATTCCAGATGCTGGCTGGCCCCTAATGGCTTTCACAAGGGGAGATCTCCTCTCTCTCTCTCTCTCTCAGGGGTCTGAAATCACAGAGCTTGACTTCAGCTCTCAGGAGCAAATAAATCAAATGCAACTAGTGAATCTGTTTATGCTTTTTTAGGGATTCCCAAGCTGAGTCATGTATTTCATAGTCAGTGACCCAGCTTGTAATTAAGAGAGAATGATGCTCTTGAACCTCTCCACAACTAATTCATGTTTAGCTCTTACTCACCACAAATCATAGGCATTATCAGCATTATTTTATTGATTGCACTTTTATTTTTTTTTTCATATTAAAAATTGCTGCAGTGTATAATCTTAATTTTGGAAAGGCTTTTGAAAGGTACTCAGGAGGAATTGATTTGTTGTCATTAGACCAGCATTATGCAGAGGCAAGAAAAACTCAAGCTGAGCATTTCTTTCAGGCCTTGTGTGCTGTACTCTTGCATTGCTGGAGATGCAGATTGTTGCAAAGAGAAGGGGATGGGGTGGGGGGGTGGGGGGGGTGAAAGAGGAACAAGCCATAACATTCATCTTCTACAGCCTGCAGAGCTCTTGCACTGTGGAGTGAAGAGTGGCTGCTCCAGGAAATTGGGCAGGTACTTTGCATCTTTTCATGTATGGAGAGGGTTCAGGAGGGGCCACCAAGATGATGAGAGGGTTGGAGCACCTCTTATGTGAAGAAAGGCTGAAAAAATTGGGGCTGTTATCATAGTTGTCAGGGTTGGAAGGGACCACAGGATCAGCCACTTCCAACCCCCCTGCCATGGGCAGGGACACCTCGCACTAGATCAGGCTGGCCAGAGCCTCATCCAGCCTGGCTGCAAACACCTCCAGGGATGGGGCCTCAACCACCTCCCTGGACAACTCATTCCAGGCTCTCACCACTCTCATGGGGAAGAGTTCAGCCTGGAGAAGAGAAAGCTTTGGGGAGACCTTATAAATACATCTCAATATCTGAAGGGGACCTATAGGAAGGCTGGAGAGGGACAGTTAAGGAGGACTTGGAGTGATAGGACAAGGGGCAAGGGTTTGAAACCAGAGCAGGAGAGATTTAGTTTGGACATAAGGAAGAAGTTCTTGGCTGTGAGAGTGGTGAAATACTGGAACAGGCTGCCCAGGGATGTGGTTGAGGCTCCATCCCTGGAGACACTTAAGATCAGACTTGATGTGGCTCTGTGGATCTAGTTGGAGGTATCCCTGCTGACTGCAGGGGTGTTGGACAAGATGACCTTTGGTGGTGGGCTCCATCCCTGGAGACACTTAAGATCAGACTTGATGTGGCTCTGTGGATCTAGTTGGAGGTATCCCTGCTGACTGCAGGGGTGTTGGACAAGATGACCTTTGAGGGTCCCTTCCAATCCAATGCAATCTGTGAAGCTGTGCTTACAGGTTGATTTTCATCCTAGAATAGCTTAGGTTGGGAGGGATCTTAGAGGTGATCTACTCCAACCTCCCTGCCATGGGCATGGACACCTCCTTTTGTTTGGTTTTTATTGCCTGCATATGCTTTGTATTCTTTCTTATGTATGATAGATTATATTGCATAAAATATTTGTACATGCTATATTTTAACACATATCCTGTATAACCAGGCCTGTTGTTTGACGCAATGGTGTGGCAGCAATACTAACTTCATGTAGCTCATGATGTAGCCCTCTCTGAGGAGAGGGACTTGGGGGTGCTGGGGGAGGAGAAGCTCAGCAGGAGCCAGCAGTGAGCACTTGCAGCCCAGAGAGCCAAGCAGAGCCTGGGCTGCAGCAAGAGAAGTGTGGCCAGCAGGGCCAGGGAGGGGATTCTCCCCCTCTGCTCCACTCTGCTGAGACCACACCTGGAGCTCTGGGTCCAGTTCTGGAGCCTCTGTTCCAGGAAGGATCTGGAGGTGCTGGAAGGTGTCCAGAAGGCATGAGGATGAGCAGAGGGCTGGAGCTGCTCTGCTATGGAGACAGCATGAGAGAGTTGGGGTTGTGCAGTCTGGAGAGGAGAAGGCTCTGAGGAGACCTTCTTGTGACCTTCCAGGATCTGAAGGGGCTCCAAGAAAGCTGGGGAGGGA